>NC_133618.1:7892342-7994842 GCF_048593235.1 Sminthopsis crassicaudata | reverse complement strand
TCTCCTATTTCATCCAGGGCCATCTCCAGTCATCCTGAGCTACATCTGGCCACTGATGGCTCTGCAGGGGAAAGTGAGGCAGCTGACCTTGCAGAGCTCTCCCTCCCTTAAATCCCACTCACTTGTATGTCATAGTGGTGAGGACAATAAACTGAGTCTCCAAGGGGAAAGATGGTTCAATGCTTTCTTCTCCTCCCAAGTACCAAAGGCCTAGTCCATATAGCAAATGAATTCGTTACTCAATGCTGTGTTAAAACAAAGTTTTTATTGATAGTAAAGGGAAAGGCAGGAGGGATAGGCCTCTAGGGAGAAAGGCCAGGGAGGCCAGGATAGAGTTGGCAGGCACAAGGCAAGGATAAACCAAGTGCAAGAAAGAGAATTTGAGAGATTATTTTTATACATAATCAGGGTCATAAAACAAAGTTTATTCTTCGGATATAGAGATGTTATCCAAGAGGTTCCGGAGAGATTTGTAAATAAGACAGGAATTTCTCTTAAGGATGTAAAATTCTATTAATCATTTGTGTCTCAGGTTATCTCCTTTAACTTCTCCTAAGACAGGAATTTCCTGTTAATCATTTGTATCTTGGGCTATCTCCTTTTCACTTCTTCAATAGCATCACCTCACAAAACAAAGAACAAACAACAAAGGGACCAAGCATTTAGAAGTGAGATGGAGCTTGATCATATCCACCTATAAATGTTCTTTAAAGGAGCAGAATAGAAATACTTCGAGCATGGCAGCCCCTTCTTTCTGAGGAGAATAGAGTGCACACCTCTGTCTCTAATTATCTGCTTCTCCTCCTGTCCAGAGTGAAAGTTGCCATTGAAGCAGGATTAGGAAAAAAGTGACTAGAGATCCCTATTCTGTCTTCCTTACAGCTGCATGGAATCCCCTCTATTCCTCCTCTCACATTGTTATATGTTATTATTGTTATTCCACATTGCCTCTGTCTACTAAGTAGCAGCAAGCCTCAGGGAAGCCCTTATATACTTAATAGACCCCCTTGCCTGAAATGTAACTTTGCTCTAACTTTACCTACCAGGTGGTGCTGGGAAAGGGAAGGATAAAACTTGTGATAACTATTACCTTGCTTTATTAAAAATAAATGAGCTCTTTCAACAGAAACAAATAAAAAAAAATAAAGTCCCATCTTTCTCACCTCCAGCTTGAGTGCACTTCCAGCCCTGCAGGTATGGAAGCATGGTGTAGGCAGTACTTTTGCTCACTTGGGACTTGTGTAGGCGGGAGTAAGAAGCAGGGAGAAATGGGACAAATTGTCATTACTCCAAATTAAACCATATCTACAGCTGTTGGGGTGGGTGAATGAGGCTTGAACTGTGGTTGCCAGATGCTTTTTCCCCTATTTTTTTTTCTTCTCTGCCCAGGAGCTGCTTCTGTGGGTACCTGCCAGCAGAGCAACTAATAGAGTTGGGAAAAGGCGACTTCTAAGAAGTCGATTGTTTATCGTTTATGGCTTTTCCCCAAAGATCGGTGGCTGGGAAGTCACCCAGCACTTGGTTAATAAAAGAACAACTCTGCCAACATCTGTATTTTATAGGCCACAGCTACAATTGGAAGGAAAAATGAGATTGGAGTTACCTAATAAAAAGAACAACAAGATCAATTGTCTCCTCCCACCGACTGACAGTAACATTTTCAGGAAGATTTTCAATTCTCTGGGAAATGGATATTGGCTCTCCTGAGGAGGGGTTCGGAATGACAGGCAAGGGAACACAGGTAAACATGTTCTCAGACTGAGACAAGCTGAAATGCTCAATATTTCACTATGTACAAGGCTAAAATTTTCTGCTTTCCTCTTAGAAATATGTCAAATCCCAGAGATTTCGAATGTAATTCTCTATGCTCTTATGGATAGAAACATAGGACCTCAAGTCAGGAAAATGTAAGTTCAAATCTGCTATCATATATTTATTAGCAATATGGCTCCAGGCAATCTCTCTCTGCCTCAATTTTGCAAAATGGGAATGATAATAGTACTTGTCTCACAGAGTTGTTCTGAGGATACTATAAAATTTGCATAATTCTTTGGAATTTTAAAAAAATCTTTCTCAGTGCTATTATCATTATTATTACTATTATTATTCATTTAGTTAATGAAAGATTTTTTAAAATCTATTATTTTGTACATTTTAATTACTAGAGTATGTGGTCAATGTGAAAACAAGGAATGAGACTACATGAACAACATTAATAATATCAATAACAGTTATATAATATTTAAGGTATATTTATATTATTTAATATATAATATAATATATAATATAATAAAAATATAAATATACATAATATAATATAATATAATATAATATAATATAATATAATATAATATAATATAATATAATATAATATAATATAATATAATGTAACATAATATAACATAATTATATTATATTATATTATATTATATTATATTAGGTATATTTATATTACTTATATTTATTCATAGTATAATTTGTACTTCATAAGAATTTAGTAAATGCTTACTGATTATTTATTTCTTTTGTCTCTGACAACAACCTTGTGAGATAGCTACTGTTATTAACCCAATTTTTCAAATTAAAAAAAAAATTGAGGCACAAAGTAATTGGGTTACCCAATGCCACAAAGATAATAAGTATTTGAAAGAGACTTTAAAACCAAGTAAGTTTGATTTTAAATACAATGGAATGGGCCAATAAGCATTTATTTATTGACTACCATGTCTAAGTTATAACTCCATGATAATCGCAAAGAACAAATATAGAAATCTAGAAATCTGCAAAGCTAATAGTCTTTAGCAGCCCACTAATCAAATTAAAACTATGAGGATTCTCCTTTGTATATTCCAGACAAGGGGGCATTCAACTATTGCTTGAAGAATTCCTGCGACAGGAAATCTTTTGAGATAGTGCACTCCATTATTCAACCTATCTCCTACCCATCATTGTTAATAATTCTGCCCCTTTGGTTCAATCTGAACAAGTCGCAGGCCCCTTGAATCAGAGATATAGAGATGAAAGAAGTCTTTGAGGTTATCCAGTCTAATACCACAGTTTTACAAATGGGGAAACTGACTCTAATGCTACTTGATAATATTTCAAATATTAAAAATAATAAGGTCAAAGGTTGTATATCTAGGGAAGACTTCAGAGTTTTGTGATCCAACCCACACTTTATTTTACAGATGAAAATGAATCTCTTTTATAGCCTCTCAAATGAGTAAAACAGGGAAAACTATAACATGGGGATAAAGGGATGTCAGAGTTTATCTTATTCAACTTGCTCATTTTATAGAGGAAGAAAGTATTATGGGGAGGAAATAAGTTGAAGTCAATTATATAACATATCTGAGTCTCCCCACCAAATACCTCCATTACCTTCAAGTGGTCATCTTTTTGCCTTCATTTGGGTCATTTCAACATCCTACCTGTCCTTTTCTGGATGTGTTTTTACCTTATCAATATGCTTTCCAATTGTAGAGCATAGAAATAACTTGATCCCTCCAAATGTGAAGTTAAACATAAAAAGATAGTATGGTAAAAGGGAAGGTCAAAATACAAATACAGAAGTTAATAATAAAACTAACTACAAGCAAAACCTTAAAAAAATGTAGACTTCCAGAGGTGGAGCTTTTTGGTAGAAGATCAGCTGCTTCAATCTACATTCAAACTCTATCAGTTCTTTCTCTGGATGTGGCGAGCATCATCCATCATCAGTCTTTCAGATTATGTTGGATCATTTTATTTATCATTTTATAAGTTTATCATGGTTGATTGTTATGGGCCAGAACTCTGAACTTCAAGCAAAGGATTCCTACAAAGTACTAAGTCAGTGGAATTGATAAAGACAATACTTATCTAATTGAGCATGGTTCAATATGATTGATTTAATCCTACAAGGAAATGCTATGGCCAGAAATTGAAACAAGATACTAAATGGAATTGAGAAGACAATGGTTAAACCTAGTTTAGCATTGATTTAATCCTACAACAAATAATGATTTTCTAATGATATAATGATTGTTTTGTACTCAGTGACAGCATATCAGCAAGAAGCTCTCAGGGCCAAAAAGGACAAGTGCACTAGAAGCTCTCAGAGCTTCAGCCAGGATTCAGTCAGGGAGAACAAGAGAAGACCAGAGAAGTGGTAGCAGGCTGTCCTCCTTTGCTTCTCCACTGAAACCAAGATCTAGAAGGCCTCCAGAAAAATTAACCCAGCTCCAAGTGAAGGAGACCAGACTTTGAAGGAGACAACAAAGGATTTGAACTTTAACTCCTGGCTTCATTTGGGGTGATTACTGAACTAAAATGAAGGCTTCCAGAGACCCCAAGAAAAAACAAGAGAGTATTACATTTTAGAGAAGAATATTACAGTTGATGATTTCAAATCTATTGGACTTGTCTTGGATCATTGCACTGCTGAATTGACTAACTGTCATAGCTGATTATCACATAATCATGCTTTTGCTGTATGTAATAATATAATATTATATATTATTTATAATAATATAAAATAATATTCTGTTCACTCCACTTAGCATCAGTTCATGTAAATCTTTCCAGGCTTTTCTAAAATACTTCTGCTTATCATTTCTAATAGAATAATACTATTCCATCACATTCACTTTCCCATAACTTATTCAAAAAATTTATTGTACCTTCATTATTTTCCACTTTTCCAATTCCAGTTTTTAATGAATTCTTTTCTTTTCTTAACTTTTTAAAACTACTTTTCCTATTTGGCCAATTCTATTTTTAAAGGAATTGTTTTGTTTTATTTTGTTTCTCTTCAGTGTATTTGATCTAAACAATGTCTGTTTTTAAGCATTTCACTTAAATGGTCAGTTATATTAACCTGCAATTAGGCAAAATAACTTCAAATTTATTTTAATTTCATTTTTATTATTTTTTATTTATGATGATGGTAATTTTGTTTCTCTTTAAAAATGAAATTAATTAACGATGTATCTATTTTATTGTTTACCCTGATAAATCAAGCTCTTGCTTTCATTTATTACTTCAATGTTTTTGTAAAACTTTCAATTTTCTTAATTTCTCTTTAAATTTTCAAGATTTATTTTTTGTTGCTGAATTGCAAAGTTTTAATTTGTTCTTTTTCTTGGTGTTTTTTAGTTGCAAGCCTGATTAATTGATCTGTTCTTTCTCTTTTTAAAACTGATATATCTGTTTAGAGATTTTTTTTTTCATGAAATACTGTTTGGGTTGCATCCCACAAAATTTTTTTTAATCATCTTGTTGATGTCCTTGTGTTTATTTAAATGACTGATTTTCCCCCTAAGATTTGTTCATTGTTTACTATTCTTTAGAATTAGAGCATTTATTTTATATTAAAATTTGTATTATTTTTATTACATTATGACCTGAAAAGGGCAACACTTCATAATTCTGCTTTTCTGCATTTCTCCTGAGTGCTAAAGCTATCTTCAGAAACTTATGAGCTGTGTGATCCTGGACAAGTCACTTAATTCTGTTTATCTCATGCATTTGTCCTTGTATTTGTTTGTGATATTTATATTCCCTAATATATTGTCATTGCATGTGTGTGTGTGTGTGTGTGTGTGTGTGTGTGTGAAAATATTATGTATAGTTGAGAAACAAGTCTACTTTTTAATTCCCCCAAATTTTTCTTCTCAGAGATATAGAGAACATGTAATTTTTTTGTAAAATTCTATTTATCTCATTCATTTCTTTTAAAATTTGGTTTATTATTGAATTTGTTGACTTCTGAGAGAAAGATATTTGAGTTCTTTTTATATATTTTAATATATATTTCCTCATGTCATTCACTTACTTTTTTTTTTACAAATTTGTATGAATACATTTATGTACATGTATATTTAATATTGATATTTCTTCACTGATATGGTTTGTTAGTATGTTGTAGTTTCTCTGCTTATCTCATTTATTTTTTTTTATTTGTGTTTTGGCTTTGTCTGAAATTATAACTATTGCCCCTACTTTTTTTTTTTTTTTTTTAACAGTAATTACTTGTTAATCTAGGGTATTTTTTTTCTTCAGTTCAGTATTCTGACTCTGTATGTTCCTTCGTTGAAGTTTGTTTCTCTGGAGAAAAAAAAACAACAACACAATATTGATGGAGCCTAATTAATGATACATTCTTCCATATGCTTCTATTTTATGGGTGAGTTTATCCTATTTATGTATGCATGTATCTACATAATACAACCCTTTCCCAATAAGACTCCTCAAGCATAGCCATCTAGTCTCTTCTAAAATATCTCTAAGCAAAGAGAACTCACTACATCTCAAGTGAGTCCATTCCATCACTAATTTTTTTTTGAGGGGGGGAACTTTTTTTCCTTGACGTAAAGACAAAATTGTTCTCTTCCAATTTACACCCACCGTTGTTGATTCTGCTTTCAAAAGTCAAAGAACAAATCAAATCCTTCTTTCACATGGCATGCTATTTACTTGCTTGAACACATCTATCATATTTCCCCCCAAGTCTTACTTTCGCTATACTGATGAGCTCAATTTCTTCAAATAATTCACACAGGTCATAATTACAAGGTGTTTTATCATCCTATTTCTCCTCTTTGGGGTATTTTCCAATTTATCAATGTTCTGCTTTAACCATGGTGGCCAGAACTTAATAAGATACTCCAGTTGAGCTCTGACAATTGTGGAGTATTGTTATTCAGTTGCTTACAATTCTGTCCAACAATTATGATCCCTTTTGGGGATTTTCTGGAGGAGATACTGGAGTGGTTTGAAATTTCCTTCTCCAGTTCAATTTACAAATGAATAAGTTAAGGCAAACAATATTAAGTGAATTCCCCAGGGTTGTACAGCTAGTAAGTCTAAGTGAACCTCGATTTGAACTCAGTGAGTTGAGTCTTCTTTGCTACAAATACCCCCACTTTACCCACTGTGCCTCCTACTACCCCAGGGAGAATACAATGAAATTATCACCTCCCTTTTCCTGGAGTCTAGGCTTTTTCCAATTCAACTCAAGATTTCATTAGCTCTTTTGGCTACCAAATTATCCTACCAATTAATATTGAGATTACAGTCTAAATAAAACTACCAATTTACAGTGTAACATATGTCTGTCTCCTTATTTTTTTCTGGAGTGGATATTTTTTATCCAAGTATAAGACTCTAAATTTATTTCTTTTAAATTTTATCTTGTAATTCATTCTAGTGCTTCCATCTGTCAAGATATTTTACGTCTTGAATCCAATGTGTTTTTTTCCTTCCTCCAAGCTATAAATTTGATAAGGAGACTGCTCAGGTCTCTATCAAACCATTGATAAAATGTAAATAGCAAAAGAAACTCCAGTATAGACTTTCCAGTGTATTTTATCATCATCATCATCTTTATAGTTAATGTTTCTATAATGGCAACCATCATAATAACTAACATTTATGTGGCACTTTAAAATTTGCAATCATTTTACACATGTTATTTCATTTGAGTTTAACAATGAACCAAGCATTTAAACTTAATTAAAATTAAGTTTTGAATGTACCTAATGGCATTATCTAATCCATATATCTCCATATAAATACTATAGATACTATACTTCATTACAAGCTTAAAAAATATAGAAGTGGAAAGAGTTTTTTGACTTTAAAAAAGAGAAATGATGAAATCTCAAAGCTGATTCATGGAAAAAATCTATATCAAAATACTAAAGAAAAAAATTGATCAAAAAAAGACAGAATAACTTCATCAACAAGATCATATTAAAGTTATTTCCTTTCTGAAATTCTGGAAATATAACAATCTTATCTTTTAGGAAAGCTTTTCTCAAAATCTCATGTCATTTATATGAAATCAATGAGTTTCTTTCTAAAGATTTGAATTTGTTTGCAGGATGCATTATGATACAATAGAAATATCACTGACTTGGGACATGGATCAAATGTCACTTCTAGTGCTTATGACTTATGTGACATTATGGAATTCATACACACTGTGACCATCAGTTCCCATATGTATTGTGATTACATTGGATTATAAGACCTCTAAGGTTCTTTCTTCTTCTGTGTCATCTGAAGGATATAAAGCTCAGTCATTAATATTTCAATGACCACTTTGAAAGAGATAGTCAGTAGAAATCTCTGCCTAACATTATGCTTCTGAACACTTTTAGCAATAATGTAGATATAAACAGTTATGCATTCTTACTACATTTGCAAATGGCATAAACCTAGAAGAGAGATTATACAAAATTTAGGTGAGATGTTCAGTGGGTAATTGGAAATGTGATCCCAAAGGTCAGAAGATTATTCAGAATTGAATAAACATATATGATAATCATCAAGATAGAGATGAATCTTGATTCCATAGTAGAAGAAAAGAGCACCAAACAAAATAAAATAGAGGGAGAAGAGTAGATGACTGAGGAGAGAGACCAAAATCAAAATATCTCTTAACTCACTTTCTGTGATTTTGGGTTGTGCTTTTACTCTCATATTGCCCCTTAGATCAACCACATGTGTGATGATTTAGTGACCCATGCTCCATGATTCATTGGTATTCGGTAAGGAAAATGTTGGTATAAAAAAATAGATGATTTGCTAAAACAAAAAATCAGAATCTCAGAAGCACTATTCCATGGTCCAGTTGCCATCCATTATGTTCTCCTCTTCCTATGGAATCAGACTTTATTGTCTGCCTAATTCACTAGGCTACCTTTCAAGTATATAATGAAATATTGATGTATTTGCATGTATATATATATATATATATATGTGTGTGTGTGTGTGTGTGTTTGTATCTATATACATATCTGTATATATGTATGTATACACATATGCCCATATATTTGAAACCTCTCGTCAAATTATAAGTAACAATCATCTGTCATTGTGTGGCTTGCAAAGCATTTTACATGTATTATATCACTGATCTTCATGAGTACCCCTAGGCTAGTTCTATTTGAGTTTTCATTATACAAGTAAAAGAACTGATGCTTACAGATTTTAAAAGATTTATTCAAGGTCAACTATAAGTATATGAAAGAGGACATGATGTCAGGTCTTCATGACTCAAAGGTCCATGTTCTATCCACAGACTTAAGTGCCTAAAACTTTAATTTCATGGAGAGTCTATTTTATAGGTCTCTCTCTTTTTCCTTAATCCTAAGGTGGCCCTAATGTATCCCTTGAATTTGAGATCTTTCAGTGGAAGGATTGACCTTGAGTGCCACTGATTCCCAAAGGAGAGAATCGACAGTGGAAGACAGAAGTACTTGAGTGACTTGGCTAAGAGCCAATATAAGTCTGAGGGAAAAAATGAGGCAGGTGTATAGGTAATGTAAGAAGGAAGGCAAATGGGTGAAAAAGTGTGGAAGTTGGAAGTGCAAGAGGTTCAAAGTCATTTTCCTAATATTCTCCTTTGAACAATGACCCACATGAAAGAGGATGAGAGAGTCTTCCTGGCAGCTCATAAATGTCTCCAAGAAATAAAAAATTGTAATAACCCACTGCTTGGAGGCAATGGCCCAGGTGCTGATGAGAGAAAGGAACAGGAAGGCCAGTTTCTCATTAAGTTTTTCATCTCCCTTGGTCACTGCTTTGGATTACTAATCAAAGAAGGAAGATCCCACATATTACAATATGAGAGATTGCCTTCACATAAAAAAAAAAAAGTCAGCATTCCATTACGTCTGAATCCATAAGCCTGGCTGTTGTACACAGCCAGACAATACCAAGTTATGGCCTTCACTATGGTAGAATCCCTCATGAGAATGACTTCAGTGGGTCAGAATCTCAGCTCAGCTTTTTCCTATGTGTGTGTCCTTGAATAAATCATTTAATTCCCCTTGTGCTCTATAAAGGAGGTGACTAGAACATATTTGACGTTTTTCTAATCCTGGCATTTCAGTTTATTTTTTAGAGATATTTCATTTATTGTTGATACAAGTTTCAGAATATATTATTTGTACTGCAGCTATCCATTGTCAGTAAAAACTTGTATTTACAAAATGACATATTTACCAAAAATCCCAGGCCACTTGCAGTCTCACTTCTTAGAAGTTAACAGATGCATTTGTCTTTTAAGATGTAAACAACAAAACCATGTCTTTTATTATTATTATTATTAAAATAAAAAAGAACAAAAATCTTACCCTAAGACATGGAGCATGATTCAGAGTTATTATATTGCATATTTTATTCTCAATGCTATCCCTAATAGGAAATTTTTATTTGTTTAAAATGAGAGCTTTAATTTAAATGCTCAAGATCAAGTTAATTCAGTGTAGGTCTCTTTTTGCATTTAATTCACTTTTTACCCTTCATTTTTTTATAGTTTTTATTTACTAGATATATGCATGGGTAGTTTTACAGCATTGACAATTGCCAAAACTTTTGTTCTAATTTTTCCCCTCTCTCTCCCTCCCCACCACAGATGGCAAGTCGACCAATACATGTTAAATATGTGAAAGTATAAGTTAAATACAATATATATGTACATGTCCAAATAGTTGTTTTGCTGTACAAAAAGAATCGGACTTTGAAAAAGTGTACCATTAGCCTGTGAAGGAAATCAAAAATTCAGGCGGACAAAAATAGTGGGATTGGGAATTCTATATAGTTCCACTCCATTTTGAAGCAATCTGTGGAAAGTCAAGTGCTCTGTGAAAATTCATGTTCATTATCTATATACTTCTATCATCTTTAAAAAAATGGTAGATGGTTAATTTAGTCTTGGATGTAGCTTCCTTCCCCACCCCCTGTCTTCTACCCTGAAATACTGAGCTGATCTTTGCTGAATTAGAAGGAAATAGGTTTTGTTGCAGTCAGGATTCTCTATTTGTATTCTTGTGTACTACAGCTAACCCCACCTGGGAATGGGAAAAAATTACAGTTTTGAAAATTCCCACACCTTGTCAGAAGCTTGGAACTCAGCCTGACTTCCTCTGTTAAGTCAAGGTAGACTTGTGATGTGCACCTTAGCCAAATAAACTGTTATCCAATCGGGAAGGACTTGACATTTTAGTTTTTATGAGAGGTTTAGAGAAATCTTGTAGCCTATTTAGATGAGATTTTTAGCCTTCTTTGTGTGTTCTTGATTTTTTGGCAGGGAGGCTCATAAACCAAGGGAATTTCTTCTCAGGATCACTGAGATTACTTTTTTAAGTAACTGAAGGCAGTTGGAATAAATGGAAAGATAGATTTTCCAAACCGTCCTGAAATCTCTCCAAACACTTCTTGAGAATCCATACACATCAGAGTAAAAATCCTTGCTCTAACATTTTTTGCAGAAGAGGAAACTGAGGTTTAGATAAGTTAATGATTAGTTCATGACCATGAAGGTCATAAGTGACAGAAGCAGGATCTGATCCTAAGTTCTATGATAATAAATCCAATAAGTCTAATACCAAAACATAATTTTATTTTTAAAGGTCTTCCTCAATTTGGCATCCTATGTCCTAATACTATTCCAAAGTTGTTTTTTCTTCCCTAAATTAGAATGTATTATTTTGTATATATGCACCTTGACTTCTCCAATAAACTTGCACAAAGTGAAAGAAGCTACTCTAAATGTTCATGGGAACTATTTGTATCTGATCTATGATAGAACATTCTGAGCTCCTATTGATCTGATCGGCCAAGTGGGACACATGTAACTCAACTCTGACATAGTGATGTCATTTTTGTCCTTATGGAGAACAAAGGACCACACCCAACTAACCAATCAATCTCCAATAGGTAAGGTCCAATATGAGGTCCAATTCCAAGTTGACATTTAGTGTAAAGGGCTGAAAATCTTGAGTTAATGAGACAATCGAGCACTTAAGGCTAATTAATGATTGGACAATACTCTATAAGAATATGCTTGGAAAATGGCCCTTCCCTCTATCCTGTGCTGGCCCTATCATTTGGTATATACAGAGAATTATAGGAGGGACTAGGGGTGGAGGAAGACTAGCCAAGTCATGTCTGGGTGGGAGAGAAGTGAGGTTGAGGAGATCCTACACATCCATTTTCTTCACTCCTTGACTCCGGCTGATTCTAAGGTATCTGGGGTACTAACATGATCATCACAATTTAATAGTTAATTATTCTTTGTTGATTGATTGACCAGTTGGCTAGATATATTATGAGGTCAGACTGAATTCAGCTATTTAAGGTTCTGAAGGTCTTTCTAATACTATCATTTTCTGGTCTTTGTTTTAAGCTCCCTTCCCACTCTGCTTTCTTGCATTTCTAACCTTCTATGATTCTACATTAAATAACCTTTGGGTTTTCTTCACCAGAACTTATGTGACAAGCAAAGAAAAGGGTTCAAAGTCATCTTGTTTCAAGACAGTAAAGAAAAATAGGTCTTATTTTCTTGGAAATTACATATTAACTTTTTTTTTCCCTTTCTAACACTCTTATTAAAAATTATTATCCCATTTATACAGGTGGAAAAACTGAGATCTAGAGAGGTAAAATGATTTGCCAAGGGTCACAAAGCTAATCAAACATCAGTCAATACTCCAAAAAGGATTTTAATAAAAGAGGCAACTCAATGAGATCATTTCATTTAATTAATCACAAATATCTGAAGTTAATACTTCAACATTATTTATTTATTGAATTAGCAACACTGACACAGAAAATATTTTTTTCATTCTTGTGTCCAAAATGTCTCACTTTTTCTGTGATTTTGTCATGTCTTCACACCCCGTCTCTAGATGCAAGGGGGTGAATTGAAACTGTCAGGACAGGTATAAGATAGGCACAATTTCTAAGAGCCAGGGGACAGCAAAGAAATACTAATAGAATAAAGTACCCAAACCACCTTATGGAGTAGCCATGAAGAGATTTAAAACATCTTGAAATATCTTCAGTTCTATTATAACAGAAATAAATCTGACTTTGATCTCAGGTGAAAGCTAGTTTCAAATCCCCATTCTGCTGCTAACTAATGTGTAATCATGTTCTTCACTGAGTTCCCTTCTTTGGAAACCCAGAAGGTTTATTTGTGTGTATGAGTTATATGTAACACATATTCACTTTCATGTTCACAAATATATACATATGTATATATAAACTAACATGTATGCATGAACATGGATATGTTCATAAATGCACATAAATGATATCCATTAGAAAAATTATGAGATTCAAATAAGATGGTGATTATAAAGGATTTTGTCAGTTAATAAAATTTTACTGAGTACCTATCATGTACCAGGTACTGTGTTAAGTGCTGAGATACAAAAAAGGTAAATAGACCCTTTTCTCAAGGAACTCAGTCTAATGTCGAACCCCACATGAAAATAACTATATTATATGCAAACTATATATAGAATAAATTGGAAATGATGAACAATGAGAAGATACTCTAATTTAGGATTTTAAAACATTTTTAAACCAAGGGATATTATTATTATTTTATAAGTAAAGAAATTCAAGATCATTTTATCAATATCACAGAGTCACCTTGAACAAAACAGTAGAAGCACAGATTTCCAAATCCTTGTCTTGGAATTCCAAGTCTGAAGAAGATTTCCAAGTCACATTATGGAACACATTCCCAGACAACTTTGAAAAATACATTTGAAGAAGAGAAATGAAAAAGGACAGAAGCTTTAACACTTCAGATTACACAGGATATGTGGACTCTAGATTCCACAAGGATTGTTAGTTCTACTTTGGTTCTCCAGTGACAAGAACGCATGAGACCAAACACTCTTCTGTTCCAAACCACCACTTCTTTTACTCATCAATAAATGTAAAGACACAATTTTCTCTATCTCTTATTGCTTCTCTGCATTCCTTTCTACACAGCAGATTTTCCAAATGATTGTCATTCCCTTTGAGCCACCAGTTCTCTCCTTTTTCTTTCTTAGCAAGTTAACTTCACCTCCTTCACTGTACTATTAATGACATCTGATGTGTTCACCTTCAATTTGTCTTCTGTCCCTCTCAAATTGATCCATTCTTTCACTCTTCCCTCCAAGGATGCCCTGGCATTTGTTCAGGTATTGCAATTTACTCCCAACTCTCCATGACTCCATTAAGGTTTTCCTTGGCAAAGATGTTGGGAAATTTTGCCATTTCCTTCCCCAATACATATTACAGGTGAGGAAACTGAGGCAGAATTAAGTAATTTGCCCAGGCTCACACAGTTGGCATTGGAAGACAATTTTGAAATTGAGATGAGTCTTTCTGACTTTAAGCCAAGCACACTGTCCACTTCACTATCTAGCTCCCTCCCTCTATATGTCCTTTGTTACTAGAGCTTGCCAAAGCTCAGGCTACCAATGTCAGGAGAACTATATTGAATTCTAGATCATACAATGGAATGGGTTATTTTTTTTGCTTATTCCTCAGTTTAGCCAATTCCAACCTACAGATAAAGGTCATTATGAGGAAAAAATATTTGTAAATAATAAAGTTATTTTCATTATTTATTGTCCTCAATGCAACAAACTTAATTGAGCTTCATTCATGGACTGTGTGAAATTAAAATCTTCAGATGTGAAGAAAACTAAAGAAATGTATTTTGAGAAGAATGAGAGGAATAAGTACCTATTAACCACTTTGGCTCATTTTGCTTCCTATATCTGAAAGAAATCTAATTCCACAATATGTTAGACAAAGAAACATTCAAGTAATGTCCTACCAAGAAGAGAAGGAAGACCGAGGTGGCCGGAAAGCCTTCTATACTGTCTTATTTTTAATATTTACTAGCTGTATGACCCTCTCTTTTTCTCAGCTTCCTACATAAATAAAATTGGTTTATGGATAATGATCAGATTGGTGGGTGAAAGGGTAGGAAAATTACATTTTAAGGTAATATCTGTCATGTACAATGTACTATACTAAATATTTTGAAAGATTATCTCATTTCACTCTCAGATAATCCAAGGAGGGTAGGGTTCTTAGTGTCACCTTCATTTTACAGGTAAGGACATTGAGGGTAAATGATTTACCTATGACACACAACTAATGTCATTGGTCAGAATTAATTAAGCTCATGTACTCCAGATTCATTGCCCAAGATTCTGCTCTATTTTGTCACCATCTGCCTCACAGGGAAAGGGGAATTGGAGGTGTTCAAATGAGATAATATCTGTTGAGTGATTTTCAAAATTTAAAACACTTTATATATAGGAAATTGTCACTAAACCCATAATTTAAATATTCAAAGGATAATTAACCAGAGAGAAAATTGCGTGAGGAATCATATTTATAGAAGTATGTGTGTGCATGTTTGTGTGTGGTGTATGTGCTTGTGTGGTATGTGTGTTTATGTGTGTATAAGTAAAAGTAAAATAGCTACAGTTTAAGGAATAAACATGAAATGAAGAGAATTCCCCATGATCCTTCAGTTTTATACAATATAGTGACTTTTGGTTAAGGATTAAATTAGGAAAATCTTTTTTGGCTCATTATAAAAAATCAAAACTCAGTCCCTGGATTTGGAAAGAGTTTTGATCACTCTCTGGCATGTGAAATCCTCATGCATAAAACAGAAAAATTGCCTCCTTATTCCTTATGCCTAAGTTTCCCTTCCCCTTAGAATTCATGGCTTACTCCAAGCCTGAGCTCAGGTGCTCCATCCTGTACCAAGCCTTTACTGACCCCTTTAGACAGTTTATAGTGCTCTCATCTACTCCCTCCAAAAAACAAAACAAAACAACAAATTATATATTTAGTTTGTGTGTTTGTGCATATCTTTGTGTGAGTGTGTGTGTGTATATATATATATATATATATATATATATATATATATATATATATATATATATATATATATACACACACACACAAATATGTGTGTGTGTCTGTATGTATGTGTACATGTAAAAAGAGAGAATAAAAGGATAGAATAGATACTATTATTTTACATAATATTCATCACATATATATGCAGCATATCTATATTTATAAGGAAAATATGAACTTATTTATGTAGATTTTACACGACTCCCATCCTGTAGAAAACAAACTCCTGGAGGGGAAAAAAAAAATGTTTTCCCTTTGTCATTGAATTCCCAAAGACTGGAGGAGACCAGGTACATGATAAGGATAAAACTATTACTTCTTGAGCTGATAAACTAGTTTCCTTCAAAATTTAAATCCTCTCTTATTTTCTGATATGCACATAGAATTTTTTCCTTTTTTCCTCTTTTGTATTTAATTTTAGAATTATTTAATTAATTAAGACTAAAAAAATGAAGAAATTCAAGTCTAGAAGTTAGAAGATACATTAAGATTTCATTGATCTCTCTCCCACTTGATGTGATGAATCATTCTTTTAGAAACTCTGTAAAAAGATAATTCTGTTGTACATTAATGATATAATCACAAAATTGTATAATATTAGATGTGGAAGGGAGCAGTCATTTCAAACAATCAATTTATGAAAGGAATCACAACTCTCATATATTCATCAAGAAAGGAGATGTCATTCTCTTCTCTGCAATCTTTCTGATAATATATATTTGATTTGTGTAAGCTATTCTCTATACATGGCACACCTTTCCTTCACAATTTTATCTGATGAAATCCTTTTTATTTGCCCCCCTTCCAGTTCAGGAGCTACTTCCACTATGAAGAGTACTTTCTGCCTCTCCTGATATTCGACTTTGAAAAGGGGGGGGTCGGGGGCTGTGGCTGGGGCTGTGGCTGGGTCTGGGGCCTGGGTCGGGGTCTGTGTCTGTTCTCTCTCTCTCTCTCTCTCTCTCTCTCTCTCTCTCTCTCTCTCTCTCTCTCTCTCTCTCCATCTGATAACTTTGCACAATTCTATTTCACATAAATCCAATTTACAAACAAGGCAAGTCGTAACCATCATTCACTATTTTACCCTTACATAGTTATGTCTTTAGTCCTCTTTGAATGAATGACAATTAACAGCAGTATTTTGCAAGTTAGGTCTTAGAAGGTTGCTAAAATGAACACTGGGAAATTTAGTGATGTGGAGAACATCCAATGGCCAGTGCATGTCAGAGATGTGCCTTGAATCCACTTCTTTTTGACTTCAAGGCCATCTCTCTCTCCAGTATACTACAGCTCCCTCTAAATCAGCATGATGATAGATAGAATGTTTAGAAGGGTAAAAGAGTGGAAATCTCCAAATTAAGTTATTTTTAAGTGACAATAAAAAAGAAAAAAGTGGGGCTGGAATGACTTCTAATGGGGATAAGTCAGCTGACTGAGTTTTTGTTTTTTGCTTTTTTGGTTTTGGGGGGTAGATATAGAAGATCTTCTGTTTCTCCCAACACCATCACACTCAAGACTCTGTGGTATCCCTTTTTCATGGTTGGACACAGCGACTTGAGGTTATTTTCAAGAGCTGAGCATTCCTGTGATATTTCAATAGAAAATAAAAAGGAAGCTGGTCACTAGGATTCCCTGAGTAGTTTTCTTGGGGACTCAACAAGTTCTAGCTTACTGCCATTCAGTAGTTGAGGCACCTTGTATAAGAATATTGAAAATGTAAGAGAATTCTGTTTTTGTTTGTTTGTTTTGTTTTTTTTTTTGGTTTTTTTTTTAATGTCTGACTCCTAATGAACATCTTGTGTAATATTTCCTTGGATATAGTATTACAAGTGGTGAAAAGTAAGAGAAAGGACAGAGAAGATAAGGACGGGAGGCTGGAAATTCACAATTTCCCAGTAGTAATATGATTAGTCAATTTGGACTTGAAGGTGGTTATGCTTTACTTTCCACTGTGGCAGACATATACTGATTACAGAGTAATTGAATAAGTCATCAGATTGACATTAAATAAGAACATAAGACCGGGGACAATATGATCCCATTAAATGAAAGGTTTTGGAAGAGTTCATCCTCTTTGATTCAAATCACAGAAATCAGAAAACCAGAGAATTGGAGAGCTTTTGTTTTTGTATTTATTGTTTTTTGTTTTGTTTTTAGTTGGTAATGAACTGGTAGCTACAGATTGGAACTACAGGATATTTCTTTAAAGATTCTTTTGAAGTAAGCTGATTGTAGCTCAAGTTTTGAGCCCCCTCTGGTGGTTCGGGAAGTGTGGTACCCTATAGCCCCTATTACCACATAACCCACAAGTGCTATCAACACTGTCCACATGGGAACCAAAACTGTCTCCTGTGACTGTCTTCTGTTACTGATTTTATACTTCTGCAAATAGGGTGTGCATGCTATTTGCTATTTGCTGGATCAATATCCCAACATCCCTAATTAAAGTATTACTTTAATGTTATCCTGCATCTTTAAGACACTTAATATTTGTCAGATTATATTTAATTAAATTTGATGTGACAATCACTGGCCACTAAGATGTTTAAGTTAAGGCAAGACAAAAAATATATAAATGTCTATAAAGAAAAATGGTGACTTTATTCAAATTAACTCAATTTTAATTCAAAACAATTCAGGAAATATTCATTAAATATTTTCTATCTTCAAACTGCATAGGAACTAAGTAAGATAATGGGACTCCTAGTCAGAGTTGGGGAAAAAAATCAAGAAAGAAAAGTAAATAATCTATATGAGAATAAGGAAAAAAAACATTAAGAAGAGATTCAAGATTCAATTATGTGTGTGACTTTTGAATGGTCTTACACCTCAATTTCTTACCTGTAAAATAAGAAATTATTTTAGTTGACCTAAAAATGCCTTCCAGTTTTAAGATTCTAAGGTCTGTGTTCAAAGTCCCACCCCAGACTTGCCATAGCCCAGTCTATGGTTACCCTGGGAGCTATACAGAGCTTGTGTAATCAGTCTGACAAAGAGAAGGCTAGGATATACTTTATTATGACCCTGTATATAGGAAAGCTATTTGCTTTCCACTACTAAAGATAGAAGAAAAATAGGTAAATGCATGTGTAGAACTGAAGGGAAATTTCCTGAGGGTGCATTTTTAATACCTAGAGTAGATTATGAAGAGAGTTTATCGAATGTTCTCCTTTAAAGAGTTTGAAAAGCTTGCTTTAATATACCCAAAGACTGGAGGTGATAATCCTATTTCCCATGCTAGGCATCTGTTTTCTGTTGTTTCTTATCAGCACTCATACACACCAAAACCATCAGCACCACTCCACACCCCCTAAATGGGCAGGCTGTATTTTCAGCAATTTGGGAGCTGTTCTGAGTGACTCAGTGAATTCAACGGAAGGCTTTAGTAATGTTGACTTGCCCCAAGAGTGTGTAGAAAGGTGACAGAGGTCAATAGCCAGCCAGCAGTGGTCTAACTTGGAAGTCTTTCTGAAGCATGGAAAAGGAAAGTTGGAATTAAGAACTAAAAGAAGGGATTAAAGGAAACTTTAATCTCTAAAATGCTGTCAAATCATGGAATATTGAAAGAAGCTGAGCTAAATGGGAACAAATCAAGAGGCTTTGTATCTCTCTGGAAGAGATGCATTTGGTCAAAGCCATGAGAGGCCAAGTGTAGAAAGCCTACTTATGTATGATTTCTTTTTTTTGTTACCTTGGTCAAGAGATTATATTTATAGGAATATGTTATGAGGTTATTTTAGCATCATATTATCTATCTAATAGAAGAAAAATACTAAATGCTTTGAGACAAATTTAGATATTTTATTAAAGCTTTTTTTATTTTCAAGACTTATACATGAATAATTTTCAACATTCATCCTTGCAAAAACTTGTGTTCCCAAAATTTTCCCTCTCTTTCCCACACCCCCTCTCCTAGACAGAAAATAATTCAAAACTGTTAAACATGTGCAATTTTTCTATACATATTTCCACAAATATGCTGCCCAAGAAAAATCAGATCAAAAAGGGAAAACTGAGAAAGAAAACAAAATGCAAGCAAACAACAATAAAAAATGAAAACATTATGTTGTGATCCACACTCATTTGCCACAGTCATCTTTCTGGGTGCAGATGGCTCTTTTCATTACAAAATCATTGGAATTAGCCTGAATCATCTCATTGTTGAAGAGATCCACATCTATCAGAATTGGTCTTTTAATTTTGCTATTGCCTTGTATAATAATCTCCTGGTTTTTCTCATTTCACTTAGCATCACTTCATGTAAGTCTCTCCAGGCTTCTCTAAAATTATACTGCTGATCATTTCTTATAGAACAATAATTTGTTGCCATTCATAACATTCATATACCATAACTTATTCAGCCATTCCCCATCTGATAGGCATCCAGTCAATTTCCATTATTTGCTATTATAAAAAGGGCAGCCAAAAACATTTTTTGCACGTGTGGGTCTCTTTTCTTTTTTTGTGATCTTTTTTGGGATACAGGACCAGTAGAAACACTGCTAGATACAAAAGTATGCACATTTTGATAGCCCTTTGTGCATAGTTCCAAATTGCTCTCCAGAGTGTCTGGATCACTTCACAACTCCACCAAGAATGTATTAATGTCCCAATTTTTTCCACATCCCTTCCAACATTCATCATTATCTTTTCCTGTCATTGTAGTCAATTTTAGAGGTGTGGTAGTACCTCAGAGTTGTCTTAATTTACATTTCTCTGACCAATAACAATTTAAAGCACCTTTTCATATGACTAGAAATGGTTTTAATTTCTTCATCTGAAAATGTTTTGTTCATATCCTTTGGCCACTTATTAATTTTAAAAAATGGCTTGAATTCTTATAAAATTTAGTTATATATAATCATATGAAAATCTTCTAAAACACTATTGTTTAGAGAAATAAAAAATAAAACAATTCTCACATCTAAAGATTGGAAAATATGACAGAAAAATGATAAATAATGGAGAAGATTTAGGAAAAGTTCAAAAATTAATGCATTATTGGTGGAATTATGAACTGATACAAACATTCTGGAAAGCAATTTGGAACTATGCCCAAAGGATTATAAAATTGAGCATACCCTTTGATCTACCAATACCATTACTAGGTCTATATCCCAAAGAAATAACAAAAAGAAGGAAAAGACCAGCAAAAAAGACATAACATTTTGTTTGCAGTAGCAAAAAATTAGAAATCATGGATATGCCCATCAGTCATGTAATAGATGAATAAATTGTAACATATGAATTGAATGGAGCAGTATTATGTAAAAAGAAATAATGAGCAGGCAGATTTCAAGAAAAAACAAAAACAAAAACAAAACTCTATAAAGACTTACAAGACCTGATGCTGAGTGATGGGAGCAGAACCAAGAGAAAATTGTACACAGCAACAAAAGACTGTTATGAACAACTATGAAAGACTTAACTTTCTCATCAATACAATGATCCAAGACAATTCTGAAAGACTGATGATGGATAATACTCTCCACATCCAGAGAAAGAATTGCTGGAGTTTGAATACATATTGAAGAATGGTATTTTCACTTGTGTTTTTCTTTTTTGTAGTTTATCCTTTTTGTTTCTGATTCTTCTGTCAAAACCAGAGTAATATGGAAATAATGATCATGACAGTACATGTAAAAAAATCACTCTACAGTGGAAAAATTGAAATGTAGAACATATAATATCTATTATATTCATTAGAGGCATCTAGTTGGTGTAGTAGGTAAAGCTGGGTTCTGGAGTCAGGAAAAACAAATTCAAATGCAGCCTTAAATACTCACTAGCTGGCTAAGTCACTTTCCTAATATCAACCCATTTCCTCCATTGTAAAATGAGGATAATAACAGCAACTCTCTCTCAGGGCTGTTGTGAGAATAAAATAAGATGCTGTAAACACATCTTAACACAATGTTTAGACACAATAGATACTTAATTAGTACTTGGTTTCTTCATTCAACAAGGATTTTTAATTATCTACCGTATGACAGAGATTTTAAAAAACACTAAAGATAAAAGTATGAATTCATGCACAGGTGCATACATACATACACATACACACAAAGTTGTCATTTTTTAAAAGCATGCATTCCCCTGGAGAAAATATATACAGAAAATATGTATTCAATAATCTGCATGGACAGTATACTGAAAACTTGGGTCATCAAGGTCAAGCCCCTGAAGGAAATAACATTTTGAATGCACTTTGAAATAACCTAGATATTCTATGAGGTAGAGATAAGGAGAGTCCATTATGGATTCAAGGGACAACTTGTACAAAAGTCTTATGTTCCCTTTCAGTTCATGGAATATGGAAAGCCCAGATGCTGCTTAGACAAGGAAAGGAGCATGACTTTGGGGAGCAATGCCAGGCCAGCTGATCTTCTACAAAGACAAAAACAGTTTCAAGAATAAAAATGAAATGATTTTCTATGATTTCTTGCAGGTCAGCATGCAGCTAACAGTCTGTGTCCTGTAATAGGAAAATAAAGATAGTCTGCAGAAAGAGTCAGTCCATGGCTTCTGTAAGATGTTGTTGCTGCTCTATTTTCCTGTATACGTCATCATATTGTGAAAAGGGGGGGGAGACAATCCCTAGTTCTTTGCTATGGGGCTGATGTTAATGTCTGATCTCAGTCATTTGTCTGGCAGTTGTAGGAGTATAATGTGTTATAAATCTTGGAAAGGTAATTTGGAGTCATATTGGGAAAGGTCTAAAAAAGTCAAAACAGGAACTTGTATTTAATCACAGAGGGAAAAGAAGGTCCCTGGAGCTTCTTGAAGAAGAGAGTGAAATGATCTTACTTGTGTTGAAATCTTGGGAAGAAGTGGGAGGAGACATAGAGAATAGAGTCAAGGAAACTCATTACAAGGCACTTACAATAGTCAGGAGCTGATGATAATCTGAGCTAGATCCATCCCTGTGTTGGTGAAGAAAAGAGGGGTAATGGAAGGGAAGCTATGGATATAGAATGGTATGAAAGAGACAGTCAACAGCTTGAAAAAGGAAAAAAAATCGTCTGAAAAAAAATTTCTTAAACAGTAGATTAATGAATGGGAAAAGATATACAAAAGCTAAATGAAGAAAACCACACATTAAAAACTTTAACAGGGCAAATGGAAGGTGATGACTTTGTAAGACAGCAACAATCAGTAAAACAAAGTAAAAAGAATGAAAAAAAATGTGAAATATCCCATTAGAAAAACAGCCAACTAGAAAAATATCTCCACAAGAGATAATTTAAAAATTATTGACCTACCTGAAGGTTATGACCAAAAAACAAACAAACAAACAAAAAACCCAACCTGGATAGCATTCTACAAGATATAATTAAGGAACATTACCCCAATATTCTAGAAACAGAGGGGGGAATACTGATTGAGAGAATCTATCAATCACCTTCAGAAAGAGATCTGACAAGGAAAATACCAGAAAACATTTTTGTGAAACTCAAAAACTACAATCTCAAGGAAGAAATCCTGCAAGCTGCCAGAAAAAATTAAAATACCAAGTATCAACAGTCAGAATTACCCAGGCTCTTGCAGATTCTACAAAGATTAGAGGGTGTGAGATACCATAAAAGACAGACTCTGGCAATATGATTTTAGCATGAAATACATTTGATACAGATAGACACACACAGAGTAAAAGTAAAAGGCTGGAACACGATTGATTATGCTTAAACTAAAATTAAAAAAAAAAAAAAGGAGTGGCAGTAATTCTGATCTCAGAAAAAGCAAAAGCAGAAATAGATTTTATTTTAAAAAAAGGTAAAGAAGGAAAATAAATCTTAATAAAGAGCACCGTAAATAATGAAATAATAATATCAATATTAAGTATGTATGCACCAAGTGGTAGAGCAACCAAATTCCTAGAGAATTTCAGCCAATTATAGGAATAGACAGCAAAACTATTCTAGTTGGGAACCTCATCCTTCCCCACTCGAGATCACGCAAAGGTAACTACAAAATAAATAAGAAAGAAACTAGGGAGATTAATAAGATCCTAGAAAACCTAGATATGATAGACCTCTGGAGAAAATTGAAAAGGGAAAGAAAGGAATACATCTTTTTATTGGCAATACATGGCACCTACACAAAAAAATTACCATGTATTAAGGCATAAAAACCTCACATGCAGACCACAATGAAATAAAAATTATATTTAATAAAAGGCCATGGAACGAGAGACTAAAAACCAATTGGAAAATAAATAATATAACTCTAAAGAATGAGTCAAACAGTAAATCACAGAAGCAATCATAATTTTCTTCAAGAGAAAGATAATAATGAAAGAGTATACCAAAATCCATGGAATGCAGCTAAAGGAGTTCTTAGAGGACATTTTATATATCTAAAAAGCTACATGAATAACATAGAGAAATAGGAGATCAATGAATTATTCATGGAACTAAAAAAGCTAGAAAAAGAACAAATTTTAAAATCCCTAATTAAATACCAAATTAGAAATTCTGAAACTCAATGGAGATATTAATAAAATAGAAACTAAGAAAACTATTGAACTAATTAATAAAAGTAAGAGATGATTTTATGGAAAAAAAAAACAAGAAAATAAATAAACCTTTGATTAAGTTGATAAGAAAAAGGAAAGTAAAAACAAAATCACCAGCATCAAAAATGAAAAGGGTGAACTTACTACCAATAAAAAAGAAACTAAAGCAATAATTAGGAGTTATTTTATCCAACTGTACGATAGCAAGTCTGACAATCTAACTGAAATGAATGAATATTTACCAAAAATATAATTTGCCCAGGTTAACAGAAGAAGAAATAATTTACTTAAATAGTCCCATTTTAGAAAAACAAATCAAACAAATCATTAATGAACTCCCTATTAAAAATCTCCAGTGCCAGATGGATTCACAAGTTATTCCACCAAACATTTAAAGAACAATTACTTCCATTACTATGTAAACTATTTACAAAAATAGATAAAGTAGGAATACTGCCAAATTCCTTCTGTGACACAAATATGTCACTGATATCTAAACCAAGAAGAGCCAAAACAGAGAATGAAAATTACAGGCCAATCTCCCTAATGAACATTAATGAAAAAGTTTTAAATAAAATATTAGCAAAGAGATTATAGTAATTTATCAGCAGCATAATTCACTATAATCAAATGGGATTTATACCAGGAATTCACAGTGGTTAAATATCAGGAAAACTATTACCATGATGGACCATATCAATAACAAAGCCAAGAGAAATACAATGATAATCTCAATAAATGCAGAAAAAGCTTTTGACAAAATATAGTACCCATTCCTATTAAAAAACACTACAGAGTATAGGAATAAAGGTATCTGTCCTTAAAATAATAAGTAGTATATTTCTAAAACTTGCAGCAAACATTATTTTAATGGAGAGAAGGCGGATACATTCCCAATAAGGTCAGGTGTTAAAAAAGAATGCCCATTATCACTACTCATTCAACATTGTACTAGAAATGTTGGCTTTAGCAATGAGAAAAGAAAAAGAAATTAAAGAAATTAGGATAGGCAATGAGGAAATAACACTTTCACTCTTTGCAGATGATATGATAATATATTGAGAAAATCATCCAAAAACCTATTGAAAACAATTCACAGCTTTAGCAAGGTTGCAGGATATAATATAAATCCCCACAAATCATCAGCATTTCCATATAATACTCATTATGCAGACAAAGCTCATCAGCAAGAGATAAAGAAATTCCATTTGAAATTACTGTAGCCAAAATAAAATACTTGGAGATCAACCTTCCAAGACAAACCCCAAAACTATATGAACACAATTAAAAAACAAATAAAATCAGATCTAAAGAATTGAAAACAATATCAGTTGTTCATGGCTAGGCCAAGCTTATATGATAAAAATGACAATTTTTCCCTAAATTGGTCTACTTGTTCAGTGCTATACAGCGCAAACTACCACAAAAGTATTTTATAGAATTAGAAAAATAATACCAACATTCATATGGAAGAACAAAAGATGAAGAATATCAAGGGAACTTATGAAAAAAAAATACAAAGGATGGTGGTTTAGCAGTACCAAATCTAAAACTATATTATAAAGCAGCACTCATCAAAACCATTTGGTACTGGCTGAGAAATAGTGGTGGATCAGTGGAATACATTTGACACACACAACACAATTATTAATGACTATAGCAATGTAGTATTTGATAACCCCTCAAACTCCAGCTTATGGAATAAGAACTTGTTATTTGACAAAAATTGCTGGGAAAATTGGAAAATGACATGTCAGAAACTTGGCATATAGCTACATCTCCTATGCCATACCATTGTCTTCATATACCATAACTTGTTCAACCATTTTCTAATTGATGTGCAACTACTCATTTTCCAATTTTTTACTTTCACAAAAAGAACTTTAAAACATGGTAAACATGAGTATACAGGGTTTTACCACCACAAAGAAATTAGGAGAGCAAGGGATAATTTACCTATTAGATCTTTGGAGAAGGGAGGAATTTATGACTAAAGAACTAGAAAGTTTTATGAAAGGTAAAATGGACCACTTTGATTACTTTAAACTACAAAGTTTTTGCACAAATAAAACCAACAGAAAGAAGATTAAAAGGGAAGTAAAAAGTTGGGGTAAGGTCTTTACAGCCAGTGTTTCTGATAAAGGTCTCTTTTCTAAAACATAAATAACTGTGTCAAATTTATAAGAATACAAGTTATTCTCCAATTGATAAATGGTCACAATATATGAATAGAAAATTTTCAGACGATGAAATGAAAGCCATAGTCACATGAAAAAATGTTCTAAATCATTATTGATTAGAGAAAGGCAAATCAAAATAACTCTGAGGTACCACCTCATACTTCTCAGATTGGCTAAGATGTCAGGAAAAGATAATGATAAATGTTGGAGGGATGAGGAAAAACTGGGACATAGTGTATTCTTGGTAGAATTGTGAAATGATCCAACCATTCTGGAGAGCATTCTGGAACTATGCCAAAGGGCTGTAAAACTATGCATACTCTTTGACCCAGCAGTGCCATTACTGAGTCTGATCCAAAGGAAATCATAAAGGAGGGATAAGGCCCCAAATGTGCAAAAATGCTTGTAGCCTCTCTTTTTGTGGTATAAAGAATTGGAAAATGAATGCTCATCAATTGGGGAATAGTTGAACAAGCTGTGGTATATGAAGGTAATGGAATATTTTTGTTCTATAAAAATGTTGAATAAGCTGATTTTAGAAAGGTCTGGAAAGATTTACATGAACTGATCCTGAACAAAGCAAGAAGAACTAGGAAAACATTGTACACAATAACAGTAAATTTGGGTAATGATCAACTATGAAAGACTTGGTTCTTCTTACTAGTTCAGTGATTGAAAGAAATCCCAATAGACTTTGGACAGAAAATGCTATCTGCCTCCAGAAAAAGAACTAAGTAGACTGAAAATAAAGCAAAACTTGCTATGTTCACTTCTTTTTATTTTCTTCTTTCCCATTGTTTTTCTCTTTTGCTCTGATTTTTCTCTCCCAACGTGATTCATAAAGCAATGCATTTTAAATATATACATATACATATACACATATTTAATATATATATATATACATATATATGTATATATCATAAAATAAAAAAGATAAAACAGCCAAGGACATGATCTGGGCTAGTCACCTAAGAGGGTTAGGAAAAGGGAAAGGAATCTGTGATGAGAACAGAGCAGCTAGAAATAAGGAAAACACGGTTAGTGTACTAACCCTGTAACCAATAACTTTTTTTTTTTTCAGGAGAGGGTTGAAAATAAGGTCAAATGTTATGGAGAAGTCAAGCATGAGGAAGAGAGTGAAGAGGTCACTGGGATTGGCTATTGACAAAAACAGCCAAGGTTGTCTGTGAGGTGTAATTTGCCAGGAGATAGAAAAATAATCCAGATTGAAAATGCAGCTAAGAGGTAGAAATAGAGAGCTTAAGTGTAGATAGATGTGGCACAATAAAAGAGTGGGAAGCCATGGTCAGGAGCTAGGTGAATCAATAAGAGCAGAGGGAAGCATGTTTAGAAATGAGAAGACCCAAGTATATTTGTAAATAAGAAGTCTGTGAAGATGCTTAAATTGTAGATATTTGAGAAAGAGACTAATGATTAACCTATTTTTATGTACCTCGAAGCTGGGGGTAAGAATTTTCAAGGAGAGAATTCTACTAGGGAAATAGAACATATAAATAGTCAACTCTTATTAAGCACTTACTATGTGCCAGGCACTGTGATACATGTTAGGAATACCAAGAAAGGCAAAATTTCATATTTAAGGATTAGTTTGGATCACCTTTAAAATGAGAGAATCAGACTAAATCATCTCGAAAATCTCTTGGGGCTTTAAATCTACTATTTTCTTTACCAAGCTAAGGTATCTGTATTGCACTATTTTACCCTAAAGACAGCCAGGAACTACTGAAATCTCTCGGAGAAGAAAAGGACATGGATGGACTTGGGGTTTGGGAACACAATTTTCACTGGAGTATGGAAGATGGAAGGAGTAAGGTCGAAACTAGGATCTTGGGATCCAATTAGGAACTTATCTTGACAGTTGAAGAAAGAGTTGATAAGGACCTTGTTACAGGAAGGAAAATGACAGATAGAAGATATATTATGGAGTTATAATCAGCATGACCTGGCAACTAATTGGATATGGGAATGAGTATGGGGTGAGAAGAGTAAATACTTTAGTAACTTTCAATGGGGAAAAATTATTTAAGAATAAAACTCGTTGCTGAGTCCCTAAAAAAACATATAGAACTGGGAAAATAATCATAGGAGAGTAAAAGCAGAATTCTCCCTTTGGATTCTGTTTTGTTTCAGTGTCTGGAATTTCTCTAGGCTGATGAGTCTCATTCCTATCAATCACAAGTCACAGATGGCGAGAAGATGACCAATGAAATCTCAGTAGTCTTGTCTTTGCCTCAGTGGCTCTGGTGACATTGTTAATCCATTGAAGCTCACAATGTGGAGAAAAATTGCAAGTTACCTTAGTCAGGCTACACCCTTCATGAGCACTTCAAAAGGCTGAAGGCAAAACTGGCCAATCTTTTCACTCACAGAGCAGTCATTAATGTGAAATGGAGTGGTCTCTGAAGTGCTTCCAACTGGTTTATCTTATATTTTGGTGTGCTGTATGGAAAACCTCCTAACAATTAAAGCTGTCCAAGGAGAACAGACTGCTTCAGAAACATACACATAGAAATAGAAGCACCCTCAGAGGCCATCAAGTAAAACCTACAGAATAGGAAATTGAGGCACAGAGAGTAGAAGTAACTTGTTTAAAGACACAGCAGTAGTAATAACAAGCACTAAATATCAAATCTTGCCCATTATACAAGTAAGTATTGAGGGCTACAACTAGGGATAGTCTAGGGGATTACTTATGTTAGTTGTAGAGAGTATGAGTAAAAGAATAGATAAATACATCCATAAACAATCGCCCAATATTTATATAGCGTCTACTCTGAATCAGGCACTGTTAGCTGTGGGTCCTATCTGAAAGGATCACATGATCTACCGGAAGAAGGGAACAAAAAGGAGGAATGAAGGAACAAATGAACAAATATGAAATATGAGAATAGTGAATCAATTTGGAATTCCCCTAGTTCAAGGAATTCCCAGGCGATAAAACTCCCTCTACCCATATACGACAATACATTGTCTCTAATTTTTAGTCCGGAGACTGAGCACATTTTTATAAATGGGTGCCAGGGTTTGAACCACCTACAGCTTCCCAAACCAGCCTGGCTAGCTAGCTGATATCTAGCTAATAGAGAATGACAAACAAATCAGTTTGATTAAAACAGAGAATCTGTGAGGAAGTCCAAAATAGAGTAATAAGTTTATAAAGCAGATTGGAGTCAGCTGAGCATTGATCATAACTTCTTGTCTTAGATCCCTTAAAATTCGGAGATGCTGTGAGTCTGGCTTGGTGCTGAAGCTGACAAGTATGGACATTTTTTCCCTAATAAAAGATGATTCTTAAGAGACATATTATGGATTGTTCTGCCCCTTTGCATCCTTCACTGAAAAGATCAACATCGCAAATGTTTTCTCGATTCTGTATATATAATAGGGCAAGAGAAGGGACAGAGATGGTTAAAATCAGCCGAGAAGGTAAACCTGGGGAATTATATTCAGGAAATGAGAATGGTGTAGAATATGACTTTTGTGATTAATATTTATATTGCTGCTGGATTTGCTGTTCAAGAGAGAATGAGGGATTAAACTGAAACACCTCAACCATACGAACACCAGCAATCAGAGAACTCCTGGATGGGAAAGAAAAGAAGGGGGAGGTGATGGGAGAAAAAGAAAGGAAGACTCAAAGGGCATCTTGTGATAACTGAAGAGAAAGTTATTCCATCAGTACACCAGAAGCATGGCTATAGAATCAGTTTCCTAGAATAGAGTACTCAAATGCCAGCTCAGTGAATGCTGAGCTGAGCTTGACCAGCGTACTCTTCACAAATTAGAAAACAAGCAATCACAGGTGATGGAGAAAGAAAAAATATGCCAGAAAAACTCATATGAAGACACAGCCAAGTGTATTGGAGAATTATCAGATATTAGAGTCACAGCATCTGGATTCAAATCTTACCTTTCTAATGTGAGCTCATGAATCACCATAACAGCAGCCACATTAATATGGTACCTGTGTGTCTGGCACTGATAAGAACTTTATAATTATTACAGCATTTGATTCTCACAACAGAAGTTGGGAAGTAGGGAATAGTATTATCCTCATTTCACAATGAGGAGATTGAGACAAACTAAACTGAAGCCACTTGCCCAAGGTCACCCAGCTAGTAAATATCTGAGACTGAATTGACTCCTGCCCAGCACTCTACTGCTCAGCCTGGCTTTCCCAAAAAAATCCCTTATCTCTGAGCCTCAGTTTGCTTATCTTTTTTTATTTTTTTTTAATTTTATAATTATAACTATTTTTGACAGTACATATGCATGGGTAATTTTTTACAACAGTATCCCTTGTACTCCCTTCTGTTCCAATTATTCCCTTCCTTCCCTCCACTCCTTCCCCTAGATGGCAGGCAGTCTTATACATGTTAAATATGTTATAGTATATCCTAGATACAATATGTGTGTGCAGAACCGAATTTCTTGTTACACAGGAAAAATTGGATTCAGAAGGCAAAAATAACCTGGGAAGAAAAACAAAAATGCAAACAGTTTACACTCATTTCCCAGTGTTCCTTCTCTGGGTTTAGCTGATTCTGGCCATCATTGATCAATTGGAATTGGATTAGCTCTTCTCTGTGTTAGAGATATCCACTTCCATCAGAATACATCCTCATACAGTATTGTTGTTGAAGTATACAAAGATCATCAGTTCATGTAAGTCTCTCCAGGCCAATAATAGGAGCCCACATTGTGGCCCCATTTAGTGCCTGATACTGGACTACTCAGAAACTTTCTAATTCTATGACTTTTCTACATGAACTGACTAAGCTCCTTTCTGATTTTTAAATGATCCTCCCTAACATCTTTACTGGAGCCATCATCTTCAACTTTTCCCTATGCAGAATTTTTAATTGCAGCTCTGGAAACACACTGACTCTAAGAGATCCCTTTTATTTTTATTTTATTTTATTTTACTTTTTGAGGCTGGGGTTAAGTGACTTACCCAGGGTCACACAGCTAGGAAGGGTTAAGTGTCTGAGACCAGATTTGAACTCGGGTCCTCCTGAATTCAAGGCTGGTGCTCTATCCACTGTGCCACCTAGGTGCCTCCTATCTAACCCTACCTAAAGCCAGGCCTCTACTCCACTCTGGGCCTTCTCCAGGAAATTCAGATGTTCAGATAACCTTTCTCCCTTTCTCCTGTTCTCCCATTATACATTAACTTCCTCTATTAAAATTAAAAGTCTTCAAGAGCAGAGAAAATCTTTGTGTCTGTGTGGTGATTGGGGTAAATTGATATGCCCAGGGGCAGTAAGAATTAAATGTCTGACACAGAATTTGAACTCACCTCCTCCTGACTCCACAGATGATGGTCAATCCACTGTACGATCTAGCTGCCCAAAGAGCAATTTGTATCTGCATCTCTAACACAACATGCTGCCTAGCACATAGAGAATAAATGCTCTACCTATCTACTTATCTATCTATCTATCCATTGATCCATTTATTTATCCCTGTATCCATCATCTCTGTATCTATCAACCTATCATCTACCTATATAACTATTCATGATCTAACATCTATCTATGTTTATCATGTGTATTATCTATCTATCTATATCTATATCTATCTATATCTATATCTATCTATCTCTATCTATCTATCTATCTATATAGATAGATAGATAGATAGAGATAGATAGATATAGATAGATAGATAGATATATGTTGATCTATTCTTCTATGTAAATGGATAATTTGGAGGTCTATTTATCCTTTAGATGATGGAAGGCATGATCCAAGATGTAAAAGTCAGAACAAACCTTCCTGAATTTAGTACCTCAGCCCTCTGATTATAACTCCTCCCTTGCCTTGATCTCTCCACTTCGCCTGGATCGCTGTAACAATAGCTAATATTCATTATAACATGTTTTGATTTTTGAAGTACCTTTTTAAGAGGCTCTCCTTTAAGCCTCCTAGCTGTAGTCTTGATTGCCTCTATTTTACAGATGAAAATGAACTAAAGACCAAAGGAGCCTGAATAACTGCCCATTTTCCTGTAGCTAGTAAGCTTCAGAGTGGGATGGGATGACATCGGGGTCTCCTCCGCAGGCCAAGTGCAGCTGGTTTCCAACAATTTTCTGTACTTCTGGTATCTAGAGAGTGTATCTTGAGCCATGCACAGTACTTTCACATCCTATTAATATATGTTTAACTAATTTAAAGAGTTGACTTTGGGTAAAAAGTATAGCGTACAGAGATGGGGAAATAAGAAAGTGGTAGGAAGCTTTGTTAGCCTATTCTAGATATTCACATTATCACATATTAAAATATCTCTTTCCCAAGCACCCTCAATTATTATATCCTAAAGAACTTAGGATTCTGTGATGCTTTACGATGTACAAAATCTTTTCCTCATAGTAACTCATGGGATGTAAGGAATTGTTCCATTTTACAATTGAAGAGCCATAGGATTCTGAGTGGTGACATAAATTTGATTATTTTCACAAAGATAGTAAGGATTCAAATCAGGAGCTGATGGTTGCGACTCCCAACACAAAGCTCTTTGCATTCTGCTCCAGTGTCTCTTTAAACTTCTCTTTTATTAACTCTTCTTCAAAGTTAAACACACACACACATACTCATACATACAGAGTGAGAAACAGATAAACAGAGATACAGAGACATAGACAGAGAGACAAGAGTCAGAAAAACAGAGAGAGCCAGAGAGACAGAGTCAGAGTAGGGATAAAAAGTCATAGATGAAGAAGCTAGAGAGAGACAGGTGGAGATGAGAGACATAGAGATGGAGAAACAGAGAGGCAGATTGAAAGAGAGAGAGAGATAGAGACAGAGAGACACAGAAAGAAGAGTTTCAGTTATTCAACTGAGGCAATTACTTAAGGAACATGCAGATAAGTTCCCCCCTTCGCCCCCCCACCAGGTAAACCCTCATGCAACTATTCCAGACATGTCTGAGCCCTATCAGTGGGCTGCTGCTCTCTGGAGACCTTCTCACAGGGCCTGGATGACTACTTGTCAGGGGTCTTCTGGAAGGGCTTCTCATTCAGCTTTGGACCAGGTGCCTCTGAGGGCCCTTTCAGCTCCAGGAGTCAGTGATCCGTAAATAGATAGAGAGTAGTAAAAGCAGGGGCTTGCTGGTGAGCCCGCCAAGGACAAAATGTATTCAGCCATTAAACATCATTTTTCCCAAAGTATGAGCTGCCCCCCATATTGATGTTGTTGGAATCATTTTTAATGGCAACCAGACCAAAGTTTCCTCATTCTTAGCCTTGTTCACTTCTTGTCAAGAACAGGTGAGGTGCACAGAAATCAAAATAGATCTGAAGGTTGATATTGCCACAAGCAGCTTTTCTCCACATCCTTTCCAGAGGTTTTAAGAAGGGTTAAGATATAATATAGCTATCTATATATTGATGTGTCAAGGGATTTCTAATCTCATGCAAGAGGATAATGCTTCTAATGTTGAAGATCACTGCCCTCCACTCCTGTGTGTCCTGTATTCCTCTTCCTCATACCTATGAGAAGTTCAGCACAAGACTTTGATATCCTGGCCTTTCAGATTCCACACTGATTCCAGTAGATCACATGGACTACGAATCCGTTAATGAACACATTTATTGTATCTACTATGTACTAGGAACTCTGTTACAGGTTGAGAAAACAGAAACAAAAACTATCAAAAGAAAGAACATGGACACAAAACGAGGAATTAAATCTGTGATTTCACTGGGTCTGGGAACTCCCAGCTGGGAGAATCCACTGAAAGTGATGTGGGTTGAGCTCCCTTTAAGATTAATTTCTGATTCCCAATCCCCTCCCCCCATGGCTGAAGAAGTTAGGATCTTTGATTCACAAATCCTGGTCAAAAAGCACCCTTTTGAATTCCAATGATATCTGGGCTTTCCCAGCCCCCACTGGATCTGAGCTAACTTGGGTTTTCCCAGTCTCCCACTATCTGGGGGTTCCCCAACCCCCACAAACAGCTTCTTCCTTATCTAAAAACCCATTGAATTCTGGCTGAAACCAGCCAGGAGCTTGGGATTCCACCCACCTTCAAGATCATAAAAAGGAAACCCTAAACATGGTGTCTTTACACTGACCATGTAAGGGTTCCTATCCGCGACCAGCTCTGCCCTGGCGTCTTTCTACCTTTACCCTTACTTCCAAACCCCTACAATAAACCTTTTTTATCAATCTAGGTTTTTGGGCCTGTAAATTCCTTTACAGGAGACACTGTGCCGTCACTAGCCTGCATTTAACTATGTATCCTTGTGCCGAACCAAAAGGGGTTCCCCCTTTCCTAACTCTCATCAAAAGGAGTCTCAACATCTGTGCAGATTCTAATGTTGGAGGATTGTAGAGAGTAGTGAGCAGGTAAGCGATGCACTTGGTGTCCCACTGCAAGTATCTGTCCAAGTATCTGAATCTTTCTGGCTCTGGGGCTAATGTGCTACCAGTTACAATATAACAACACTCAATATCCACTCATAAAAGAAGCAACTTCATTGATTGTTTTACCCCACTTAGAACTAATTATTTTTGATATTTTTGTACTAAGTCTTACAATCAGAATTGTTCTGTGAACAGGCCTTGGTTTCTCCTTGAACCAATCAGAGCCATTATGTGAGGGACTCTGTCATGCCTTTTGTAAATTAAAAACAAGAGATACCTTCTCAGGAGCCTATAGAAATACTAAGTGTCAGGAAGTGGAGAGGAAACATGATAGCTAATTGAACAAGAAATAACCAGCAAGGAGAGGATTAGAAACTTTATTATATCAAGATAATATCAAAGCTTTAAGAATGTATCACTAAAAAGTGAAAAGTTTGGTTGATGTTATCTTTAACAATTTATGGGGCTTTGGTATGGGAGAAGAAGTAAAACTGATTTTCTTGGAGCTTTCTTCCCTTCAAGGAACATGTCAAGTGTAACCTTTTTCTAGGGACTTTTCCTGATTTCCATAGTCATTGGTAGCTACTCAGAATATCAGGAGGTATATATGGGGATATTTAATTTGATATAACCTATATTTACTCACATGAAAACATATTGTGTGTCTCCCACTCCCCCAATCCCTACCTTCATACTCACATATGAACTAACATATTTGCACCTTGAAGACAAAGGCTATCTCTGGTTTATCCCCAGCAAATAAAAGGGTCTCTTAATTAATGCTGGTTGATTGATTGACTGTTTTGCCCGAGGGCACAAAACTAGGAGCAAGAGAAAGAGGTTGTAAAGAAGCAAGTTTCAGTTTGATTTAAAGGGGAGGTAATTAACAACAATATAATGAACTCCCTTGGGAGATAGCATTCTGTCCATCATGTTTGGTCTTAAAACAGACTCTGGGTGACCACTTTTTGGATATGATATGAAGAAGGACCCTGTTCAATCACAATTTAGCCTAGCTGCATCTGTAGTGACCTCTAATTCAGAGATTGATTTATTTTTAATATTAAGACATTATGCAGACAATACTTGCACTGAGGGCTGTACAGAGACAAACTATGAGCAATAAAAGCGACTGACCATTCTAGTCACTAATGCCACTCAACCAAATCAAGTAGACAGCTAGCTATTTCTTGTCTGTTGGGCAGTTGTCAGATCCCATGACCAAGGTTAATTTGGAAGGAAGAATAATTTTTCTCAGCAGCAATATGGCTATTTCCAAGGCAGGCATGAGAAGGTCACCCCAAGAGTGACCCAGATGGAAATCAGTTAGAAATACATGAAGAAGAGAAGGGCTCAGGGAGTTCTGAGATCATTGCCTGCAGAGAAGGAGGTTAAGAATGAGCTGAAATTCAGTGAAAGTGACAGGATCAGAGTGGTTTTTAAAAGAAGAAAGTGGCAGATAATACATGAGTAAGGCAGTGCTGAGTACCCAAGGAAAAGGAGGAGTTAACAAAAGATTAGCAGTCTCCAAAGAGAATTAAATAGGAACAGAGAGAAGAAATGGTACTTACTGTGGGACACAGCAACATTTTTCAAGAGATGGGAAAGAGGCAAGGAATAGAAAGGCCAGATGCAGCGATTGCCAAAATGTACCTGGAGACTACACACATAGTAGCCAGAAATCAGCTTCTCTTTGACAGATACAGAAATAAAAACCTTTATGGTTAAGACTAGGTCTAGAAAAACACTAGAGAGTATTTTTTAGTCACATTGAGCTTTTAGCAGACATGAAAAAAAAAAAAAAAGAATAAAATGGTCTGCCAGGACACTAGGGTAAGCAATTTCTTTATATACAATTTTATAGATCAAAACTACCCAATGAAAGTGATGGCGGTTGAGGTCCCTTTAAGCTAGGATCTTTTGATTCACAAATCCTGGTCAAAAAGCACTTTTTGAATTCCAATGATACCCAGGCTTTCCCCAGCCCCCACCGGATCTGAACTAACTTGGGTTTTCCCAACTCCCACAAACAGTTTCTTCCTTATCTGAAAACCCATTGAATTCTATTCAATGTTGATCCTGGCTGAAACCCTGCCAGGAACCTGGGACTTCACCCACCTTCAAATCACCAAGAGTCCCCATTAGAAAAGGGGCAACCCTAGAGTCCACATTTTGCAGAAGTGCCAAACATGGTATCCTTATGTTGGTCATGTCAAGGGTTTCTGCCCACTGGACCTATTCCGGTGCCCTTTTATCTCTACCCTCAACTTTACTAACTAAATTTTACTTCCAAACCCCTAAAATAAACCTTTTTTTTTTTTTTTTTTAAATCAATCTAGGTTTTCGGGCCTGTAAATTCTTTTACAGGGGACTCTGCGCCATCACTGGACTATCCTTGCGACGATCCAAAAGGGGTTCCCCCTTTCCTAACTCTCATCAAAAGCATTAAGACACCAAAGTAGAGATGACAAAGAAAGGACTTTGTCCCCTTCCAAACAACTTTAAAATAATATCTCAAATGGAATTATGGAGTAGGAAAAGCAACAAAAGGATGAGGTGATACAGTTTTTCAATCCAAGACAGAAGTGTAATAGGAAAGGTTCGTTTTACTGGGGTGAGAGTGAAACACAAACTACACCCTGGCCAGTAAACAACAGGTTTCGGGGGTGCCTGAATCAGCAGCAACATCTTACAGAGATGTAAACCTACAAGCATCAAGAAAGTGATACAAGTGGTGATTAGGAAATAACAAAGGACCTATTGCTGGCATTAGTTGTAGGACCCTATAGCATTGCCCATACATGGTTCTGAGTCATAGCCCGGGGTCAACATGGAGCACTAAGATAAACTGGATCCCAGTTCTAGGCATAAAAGAGTGCTTCTTGTGCTCATAGACTTAAATCACACACCAAGAGAGTAATGATCACATATCTCCATGGATTATATCACTTTGGAATCACTGCAAACTTAGATATCCAGAACTAGCTCTGAAAGCAGCAGCACAAAAAAGGTAAAGCTTGGGATAGTGCTCCCTCTTCCCTAGGAGAAGAGACTCAATTTTAACATAAAATTAAAAACTAAAAAAATGAGCTGGAAAAATGACCAAACATCAAAGGAATAACTTGACAACAAAAAGCTACTATGATGATAGGAAAGATCAAAACACAAATTCAGAAGAAGACAACATTGTCAATACAGCTACTCCCTAAGTCTCAATGGAAAAAAAAAAGTGAATTGATCTTAGAACTAAAAAAAAAAAAGTCTAGAAAGAGCTCAAAAAGAATTTTTAAAATTAAATAAAAGAGAAAGAGGAAAAAGGGGAAAAAATCAGACTGCTATAAGAAAATTATGAAAAAAGGCAACAGTTTGGTAAAGGAAGCACAAAAAATATTGAAAAAATGACCTTAAAAAGCAGAATTGTCCAAATGGTAAAAGAGGTACAAAAATCCACTACTGAAAACAATTTCTTAAAAGAAGAAAAATAGAGCCTAAACATCATCTTCAAAGAAATTAACCAAGTGAAACTGTTCAAGATTCTACCAATGTGTTTAGTTTCCCCAATAAACTTGGAAATAAATGATTTGATGAAATATAATAGCAAAAAAGGCAAAGTAAACATATTCTCTCCCACAAATGGATACTGTTTTAGTGAAAAGAGTGAACACAGTTTGAAATATCTACATGGAGGGGTACATGCAAAGGGAATTCATGTGGCAGGCACACATATATAAAGGCATTGTAAGAATATACATATCTTCTAGTGATTTCATTGCAAAGAACAATTTGGGTGTTTCTCCATTGGAGTTTCAAATGACCACAGCTGATCAGCAAAGCACTGCCAAAAATTAGCAATATAAGGCCAAATCTTGTGTCAAATACATTATAGTTCTTACTGCACTTACTGGATTCATCATTCTTATCTATAAAATGGGTTTAGTAATATCATACCGTTCTCTTGTGACAGTCAAAAGACATAACACATATAATACATTTGGCAAGTCGTCAAGCTATACATAAATGTGAGATCTTAATGCTACAAAAGGGAGAGACATAAGCATTTATTAATCATCTACCATGTGCCAGGTACTGTATTTAAAATATTACCTCATTTTATTTTCAAATCTTGTAAAATTATTATGTGTTGTGATATGGAGCTACCTGCCAGTGGCTGCTGGAGGTCGAACTCAGACCTGTGGAAGGGATCTCTTCATGTGAGAGGAAGATGATGATACAAGGAGACTGAGAAGAAGTTGCTGTTCTCTGACCTCCCTAATGAGAGGCCGTTGCGTTCTTTGACCTCTCTCCTCTTCCCTCAGCCTCCAATTTATTTCACTCCCAGTCCATAAGCAACACCTGTGTCAGTAAAGGCTGCCCTGCAACTTCATCAGATGTTATGATGTAGAGGGCCAGAACTTTGGAGAAGTATACTTGAAACAAGTTAACTTGTATTAACTCAGTGGAACTGATGAGATAATGGTTCTCTAGTTCACATACATCTAGTATGATATAATAACATAATCAGTTTAGTTTGAAATAATGATATAATCACTCTAGATTGGCTTATACTCAGTATATTGTAATGATGTAATTTTAAGAGGGTATTTCAGGGCTTAGAGAAGTGGGGACAAAGTCAGACTCAGACGGAGACTAGTTGAGACTGGCAGGCTGCTGGAGGAGACTGGCTCAGACTGAGACTGAGTCAGGATACGACAGACACAGACTGTGAAGGAGACAATAAAGACTTTGGATTTTGTTCTTGTTCATCCTCCGAGTGACTTTCCTGCTAAGACTAAGGCCCTTCCAGAGGACCTCCAGAAAGCTAGCCCAAACATTGCATTATGATTCATTACATTATGATATGGAGGCTCTCGAAGATTTGACTTGTGCCTTCACCTAGGCATGGTCCTTAACAGATATGCTCATTGTCTCTATTTTATAGAGGTTAAATAATGATTGATAATAATAATAATAATGATCTGCTTAATAATAACAGTGCTTGGTTGGTCCCAGGTATGGCTTCTGGATGTGAACTTATAAAGCCTTTCTCTGAATCCATTATCATTTTTATCATCATTATCATCATATTTTCATCCTAATAAAATGAAAAGTGGGATGTGACATCTTTTTGTACTGTACAGCTGAAAAACTTAACCTTAAATTCTTTTCAGTAGTGAACTCCTTTCAGATACCTATTATCCAACAAAGCAAAAGCCCTTAGCTGCTTTCTCCCACAGAAAAGGAATTTGTGTATTCTCAGTTTTAGCAGTAACATGGTTTTTTTTGGTGTTTTTTTTTTCTCTCTCCAGAAAAAGAATACTCACTGATGGGACACACTAAATTGAACGGAGTCCATAATCCAGAACCTGGATTGTTCAACTGTTCTGATTAGGGTAGTTCACAGCTGGGGCATCACTTCTTTCTTTGTGAAGAATATACTACTCAATTATGCTAGCTCAGATATCATACTTTTTTCTTCTTTTAAATTACTGTAATTTATTCAATTTTCTCATTTTCAGTTCACTAAAATTCCTTGTTTTTTTTTTTTGTTTATTTGATTGCTCATTTGTTTTTCATATGAGACTACATCAAGCTACATTTTCCTTACCCTTAAGTTGACTTTTCAAACCCAAATATAGGATTTTATGTCCATATTTATTCAATTTCATTACATTATCTAGTCCAACTTATTCCATTAGCTTATTAAGATCACCTTGGTACAACATATTTGATAATAATGGATATTCAGATAAACCCTTAATCTATACCTGTAATCTAGCACTAATCTCCTTCCTGAACCATAAACAATTAGTAGCGTATTGAACATCACCTAAATGTCCTGCTAATATTTCAAAACCAACAAGTCATAATGGAACTGAGTTTTTGCACCATTCTCTTCTTTTTGATATTATGTAATCTCTCTGTAGGCAGGTCTGATTTTATTTTCATCTTTGTATTACTCAGTACTCATTAGCACAATGTTTGTCACAAAGCAGATAAATTTTAATTGTTAATGGACTGATTCCAACCTCACTCTCTAACAAAATCTGCTGTTCCAAGCTTTACTATATCTATTTACTTTAGGGTCATCTTTTCAATGGCTCAAGTTTATAGCCTCAGAATCATTCTTGATTCTTTATTTGCTCTTTCTCTCCCAGTATCTGCCCATCTCTGAATTAATTTATTGAATTATTCATATATTTATTAATACATGTATTAATTATGTATTTCCTGTTCAATACAGGAAACAGTCTTCTCCTGAGAAAGGTCATAAGTTTTACCTGCCCCTCCTGATTTCTACTCATGAATTGATTATGCCATGATTCTTCCTGGGTAGATGAGGCTATAAGCAACATATACTCTCAGTTCTAATACTCCGGATTTATGACCAGAAAGTAAAAGTGCTGGGGAAAACATTGGGTAAGGGAGTCAAGCACATCATTTTATTTTGGATATTTACCAAGAAAGACCAAGAAGGCAGAAAGTAAGGAATAATATTTCAATAATACTTTAAAAAGAATAAGAGGCAAATACAATGGAGGTAAGGGCTGGAATGATGAAGGGATATAAGCAGACTGGGAGAAAAAAGGGATAGAAAATAGTTGTGTAAGCATAGATAAGAAGAGTTGGAAGCATTCAGGCAGTATGGCAGTATGGACCCTTAAGAGGTACAGGAGTGAGGGGGAGGTGTGGAGAGCAACAAGAGCAGAAGTTTAGGGTCCCATTTAAATATATATAAATATATATTATTTGATATATTAATTATATAATAGGGGGAGCTAGGTGGCGCAGTGGGTAGAGCACAGCCCTGAATTCAGGAGGACCTGAGTTCAAATCTAGTCTCAGACACTTAACACTTCCTAGCTGTGTGACCCTGGGCAAGTCACTTAACTCCAGCCTCAGAATAAAAAATAAATAAATAAATATTAATTATATAATAAATTAATAATTTTATAATAAATAAATATTAATTATATAATAAATAAATAAATATATAATAAATAAATATAATGCCACTTTATGCTTAGTTAATTAATGTATCCACCTTATCTCAAAGCTATCAGCACTTTAGGGTGACGACATTTTGTTCGTGGTGTACTGTTTTTACTACACATGTTGGAAGCTTATCTGAAGCTCACAGGCTAGAGTCACTTAGCAGGACTGCTATTACATTAAGGCCTAACCAGCATCCCCTAATTTAGCACATAGTCTCAGGATATGGTTTTAGTTAATTTATGAGAAGTTGCCAGTGGCTCCTATGCTCCACTAATTTATGAGACCATTTGCAAGGAACTGTTATGTTTCTTAATTTATGGGACAGTTTGTGACTTTTATGTTTCCCTTTGCAATCTTACTTCCTATTCTTATTACCTTATATTAGATACTTATAAAGTTGCTATACTACATGTGAGGAAGGGTGGGAAATATGGTAAAAGGGACCAGAACAAGATAAAATTCTACCAAAATAGCTAACTAATACCTAGTTCTCTTTGATTTTTCCTTCACAGCTTTCTCATTCTTTCTCTCCTCTTCACTCTCAGCAACAGCAATGTCATGATGCTTTAAGGTTTGCAAAGCTTAAATATATATTATTTGATCTTCACAACAATCCTGAGAGGTAATTGTTTTTTATTTATTTCCATTTTACCAAAAGAGAAAGAAAAGGAAATGGAGGCAGACACTGGCTAAGTCATTTGCTCAGGAGCACATACTCACCAAGTATCTGAGATAACAAAAAAACTCCTCTCCCTGATTCCAGATCCAGAGCTTTACCTATTGCACCACAAGTGCTTATGTTTGACCATGTGACTTCCCTGCTCAAAATGCTTTAGGGAATAGCTCTCATTTTCTCTAGGATTTAATTCAGCTTCTTCACCCTATCATTTAAAGTCTGCCATAATATCCCTCCTACTTGCCTTTCTAGATTTATTTCATAACTTTCCTTCAACTATCTTACTTCACAGCAGTATCATGACTTGAAGTTGTGTATTTTCTTTCTCATCTCAGCACCTTGGAATCTTTATCTTTCATGGCACATTCCCATTCCACCTAGTCTAAGAAGTCTCCAGTCTACACAGGTAATTATCTCTCTCCAATTTCTCCTAAAAATGTTTGTAATATATTGTATTTCCCCAGTAAAATATAAGTTCTTTGAGGGCAGAAAGACCCATTTGCCTTTCAGTTTTGTAGCAGAAACATATTAATAAAACAGGATGTTAGGCATAATAATTTAGTTGCCACTGTTTAGCATCTCATTGTTGCTTCTATTCAGTTATTATCTCCTTTCTGCTCAATTGCTAGAATATTTGTTCTGTCCCTAATTATATCTTATACATTTGTGTTTTTCTTACTCTAAGACCAGAACTCAATCAAAAAAATACTTTTTTACTTTTTGATTTTACATATTTAATATATTTTGTTTCCCTCAATTACATGTAAACCAATTAATTAACGAATTAAACTAAGATTTGAGTTTTTAAAGTTTTGAATTCTAAATTCTGTTACTCCCTCCCTTCCTCATTCTTTTTGAGACAGTGAGCAATACAATATAGGTTTTATATATATATATATATATATATATATATATATATATATATATATATATATATATATACACATATATATATACATATATATGTATATATATATATATGCAATCATATTTAAACATTTCTATGTTGGTCATTTTGTACAAGAAGACTCAAAATAAGAATATAATAATTTAGTTGCCACTGTTTAGCATCTCATTGTTGCTTCTATTCAGTTATTCTCTCCTTTCTGCTCAATTGCTAGAATATTTGTTCTGTCCCTAATTATATCTTATACATTTGTGTTTTTCTTACTCTAAGACCAGAACTCAATAAAAAAATACTTTTTTACTTTTTGATTTTACATATTTAATACATTTTGTTTTCCTCAACTAAATGTAAACCAATTAATTAATGAATTAAACTAAGATTTGAGTTTTTAAAGTTTTGAATTCTAAATTCTGTTTCTCCCTCCCTCATTCTTTTTGAGACAGTGAGCAATACAATATAGGATATATATATATATATATATATATATATATATATATATATATATATATATATATATATATATGCAATCATATTTAAACATTTCTATGTTAGTCATTTTGTACAAGAAGACTCAAAATAAGAATAAGAATGAAAGAAAGAAAATGAAAATGGCATGTTTCAGTTTATGTTAAAACAATATCAGTTTGTTCTCTTAAGGCAGATAGTATATACTTCATCATTAGACCTTTGAGGATTGTCTTGAATTATATAATGCTAAGATTAGCTAAATCATTCACAATTATTCATCATACAGTATTGCTGTTACTGTGTGCAGCATTGACATGGTTTGGTTCACTTCCCTTTACATCATGGAAATTCTTCCAGTTGTATTTTTCCCCCTGAAATCATCCTCTTTGTCATTTCTTTTGGTAAAATAATATTCTATTACAATGATACACCAAAGCTTTTTTAGCCATTCCACAGTTGATGAGCATCTTCCCAACCTCCAGTTTCCAATTCTTTGCCCCCACTGCTACTTTACTGCTTTTGTATAAATATCTTTCCCTTTTATTATCTCCTCAAGATATAAACCTAGCAATATTGCTTGATCAAGGATCCTTTGGCCATAGTTTCAAATTGTTCTCCTAATGGCTCAATCAGTTCACAGATCTACTAACAGAACAAGCTCTCTATTAAAAAATCCCTGCTGCATCTCAAAGCATTCTTTCCATTTTACATATGGGCAAACAGAGTCAGAGGAAGTAAGTGCTTTCTTTGCTTGTAGAAACCAGGATGTTCTGGAACTAAGATTCAAAAAGAGGATACCTAATCCAAATCTGACTACTGCACCACACATTATGTTGCTCCTCAAGATTTAATCCAAAAAATGTGATTCAGATTTTGAGTCATGGAGTCTTAGAAGCACAATATTATCCCACTAGAAACACGACCACTATAAGCACATTTTCCTTTTTTGTAAACCTGACACTATGAGTTATCACATGGGAGCAGTCTGTCAAGAATATTCATTGAATTACTTGGTATTTGGAAATGGAATTTTTATACAATATGAGCATCCACAGAGAACTCTGTCCTATACAATTCTGTTGCTGGTGTGAAAAAATAGGTATCTGCAAACAAGCAAGTACATGTTCAGTGTATGTATGCACACAAAATGAGAAAATATTGATGGACTAAAGTTTGGGTATTCTGGGAGTCTCTGCTTCCTGTTTCACTCATTAATCAGTGCTTATTCTCTACTAAATCAGTGCTAGATTTTTAGGATGTAAAAAGCAAAACAATATAAAAATAGTTCTTGTCTGTAAGAAGCTTACAGTCTTTGGAAAGGAGAGCTGTTCATAGAAAAGAAAACAAAAACAAATACAGGCAGGGGGCGCTGAGGCAAGATATCAGAGTAGAAAAGTACTTGGTCCACTTCTTCCAATATTTTCTTCCAAATAATTTTAACATAATAATTCAAATAAAACTCTGGAGTGACAAAGCTAACAAAAGGCCAAAGAAACATTTTTTACAGCCTAAGACACCTTAAAAGATCTGATAGAAACATGGGGGCTGGCTGGAGCCTGGCCCAGAGCTCACTTGGAGGAAATACTGGGGGTGGGATTAGATTCCTGTTGATGGAAACTGCAAAGCTTCACCTTGAAAGCTTTGGGTGTGGAAGTAGATTCTGTCTGGAAACTTCATTGGTTATTACTAGTTTGGGGTCATGGTTCAATGACCAGAAGAACAGTATTGTTTGAAGGGCCCTTTGGAGCAATATATATCATAATCCCAAGGGATCAAAGGCCCTTCTTGACCAGAGTTCAAAACAAAAGAGCAGTGATCAAACCTCTCCCCAGATCAAGTATCTTTAATATACCAAACAATTTCAAAAAGCAGTGCAAAAAAAAAAAAAAGTCAATCTTCAGATAGGTCCTTTATTATCCTCGATATGTGAATAAAGTCCAATATTAACATAAAATTCCAAATCAAGAAATAGAATGGCAAAATGAAAAAAACAAGGAAAAAAAAAATCTGTTCATTTATATATACGTGTATGTTTGTGTGTATGTGTGTGTGTGTGTGCACGCGCGCGCTCGTGTGTGTACATTGTGGTGACAGAAGATCAAAACAAAAGAACATAAGAATACAATAAGGTCAAAACATTTATAAGCAAAACATCAAAGGAAAAAAAATAATGTGAATGATAACACAGAAAAAAACAGGATACAAATGGATATTGAAAACAGAAGAAGAAAATAGGATTAAAAGAAATGAAAAGAGAATAATCATAATTGTGAATGTGATTAGGATGAAGCCACCCATAAAATGGAAGTTGATAGACTAGATTATAAAACAGAATCCGACAGTATTTTTTTTAAACAAGGAATAAACTTAACAATAAAAAAATATATATACACAGAATTAAAGTAAAGGGCTGTAGCAGAATCTATTATATTTCAGCTGAAGAATAAAAAGGCAGATGAACAATTATGATCTTGGGCAAAGCAAAAGCAAAAATAGACCCAATTAAAAGAGATATGTAAGAAAATGAATTCTTGCTAAAAATAACCAATGGAAATAAAGTAACATCAATACAAATTTTGTGTGTGTGTGTATGTGTGTGTGTGAGGGGTGTGGGTGTGGGTGTGTATACTAAATTGCAAAGCATCCAGGTTTTTGAAGGGAAACAAATATAAATGGGTTACAGGAAAAAGTAAACAGTAAAGCTTACTAATGGGTGAACAACAATATTCCCCTCTCAGAAATAGATAAATCTAATTATGAAATAATAAAAGAAGGAGTCAAGGAGTAGTATAAAATACCAGAAAAGTTAGATATAGAAGAGGTGGAACAAATTGAATGAGAAAGGAGGATTCCAGGGAAATGATGAAGTAGGTCAGAAAATTCCAGACTCTCCAGATTTCCCCCACAAATAGACCAAAATTGTCCTCAGTCAGAAATGTGGCCCAAACTATCATATGCAGCAAAACTAACTAAAATGCTGAATGAAAAATAAGAGATATTCAATAAGCTTGCATATTTTCAGGACTTTGTATCTAAATTTAATAGAAAATTTAACATATAAGAGCCAACATCAATGATTAATTTTACGGGATTCAAAAGGGATAAATTATTTATGTTTTTTTCAAAGGCAATGCATCCCATATGTTTAAGATTGACAATAGTAGTTGGGTAGCTTAAAAGAAAGTTTTTGAAAGCACTGAATATAAAAAATCTGAAAAAGCAAAACTGTTTAGGAAAGAGTAAAAATAGCAATTATGCTATATGAATGAGGTACAAAGGCTGAATAGACACAGAGACATGGGGAAGAGAATTGTTTATTCTGAAAACCTATATATCAGGAATTTATTAAATATGAAAGGATACATACAAGCACGTGTGTGTATATACATATATGTATGTATCTGTATGGGCACATATACATGTGTGAATATGTGGATAACATGAAGCATATAGCAACCTCCAAAATCTATAAAGAAATAAGGGGAGAGTTCATAGAATAAGGTGGGATATAGAAGGGGATGTAGATTTATGCCAGTGGAACAGGGTATGTAGATTAAAGGGAAAGAGTTAAAGAAAAAAAGAAAGGGTGGAGAAGAAGATAAGGGAGGAATTCATTGGTGGGGTGGATTTAAGTAATAACTAGACAAGTCTAAGTAGAATTAAAGTAGAAGAGTCATAAGGGATAGGAAACTACAGATATACACAAACATAACAACAAGCATCAGAATTAGAATGTATTAAGGGGAAAAAAGTAGGGCTAATAATCATTGAATCATTGATCTCAGACAGAGTAAGACCTAAAGATCCAATCAAAAGACAACTCTATATCATATGTCAGCCATATTGTTTTAAATTCATTTTACATATATTTAAATGCATAGCTGTATATTTGTATGTATTATGGTCTATATTTATACATGTATAATATAATATATGCATATATATACATGTGTAATATATATACATATATATATGTATAAATATATCTATGCTTAATAGGGAATGAAAAAAAAAAAAAAATTACACAGTAAAGACTAAAAGAATAACCTTCAAGGAAGCAAAGAAAAGATGGATACTCATGAATATAATCTCTTCTATTGTTATATATGCTTTTTTGAAATGGAAATTTATTGTTATAAATTTTGAATCCTCCCTGATGTTCTGCTGGGCACAGGGCATTGTTTTGTTTTTATTTGTTTTGATTTTCCTTTTCTTTCTTTTTTTTTTTTTTCTTATTTTATACTTAGTTTTAAATAAAAATTTTATTTAAATTTAAAAAAATTTTTAAATGAAATACTTAAATATACATGGAAATAAAAGAAAATTAAATAGAAATAGAAAGGAATATGCCATGTTTTTCTCAGCTGTGCATGACATGTTCTCAAAAGCCGATCATATATTGGGATTAAAAAATCTCACAACAAAAATTCAAAATAACAAAAATATGAAATACACCATTTTTGGATCATAATAAAATGAGAATTACATCTTATAAAGGGCCATGAAAACAAAGATTAAAGGCTAATTGGAAAGTGAAATGCTAAATAATTTCATCCGTGAGAATGAAAGCAAGACAACATTCCAAAATCAGGGGATGCAGTCAAAGTGGTGCTTAGAGGATATTTTATATTTTTAAATGTTCACATGAAAGAGAGACAGAGACAGATAGAGGGATAGATAAGTCAATCAATTGAGAATATAATTTTAAAATAAGCTAGAAAAAGAACAACTTAAAAATCTTAAACATGTAAATCTTAAACATGTAAAAAACATGTAAAAATCTTAAAATGTACACCCTGAACATTAAAGACATTAATAAAATTGAAAATTAAAAATGATATTAATATATAAAACTAGGAAATATTTTTGTAAATAAAACATAAAATACTGGTCAATTAGATTTTTAAAAAGAAAACTAAATTACTAGTATCAAAAAAAAAAAAAAAAAAAAAAAAAAAAAAAGAGTGAATGCACCATCATCGAAGATGAAATGAAAGCAATTACTGGGAAATATTTTGCCCAACCATAAGAGTGTAAAACTGACATTAAAAGTGAAATGGATGAATATTTATAAAATATGCATTTCAACTTTCCAGATTAACAAAAGAGGAAAAAGAATGTTGAAATGATCTTATCTTGAAAAAAGAAATTGAGCAAGCTATCAATAAATTCACTAAGAAAAAAATATTCCCAGCAGATTTACAAGGGAATTCTACCAAAGATTTAAGAAAGAATTCATCCCAATATTGTATAAACTTTTTTTGAGGGGGAAATAGATAAAAAAGGATTCCTACCAAATAAGAATATGTTTTTGACAGCAAATCAGAAGGAGCAAAAGTAGAGAGAGAAAAATTCTAAAGGAAATCTCTGTAACTATCCTTTTCCCTCTCATATTGGCTAGGATGACAGGAAAAGATAATGATGAATGTTGGAGGGGATATGGGAAACCTAGAACACATACATTGTTGGTGGAGTTGTGAACTGATGTAATCATCCTGGAAAACAATTTAGAACTACACCCAAAGGGCTGTGAAACTGTGCATACCATTTAATCTAGCAGGATCTCTACTGGGCTTGTATCCTAAAGAAATCTTAAAAAAAAAAAAAAAAAAGGAAAAGGACTCACATGTATAAAAAATGTTTATAGTAGCTCTTTTTGTAATGGCAAGAAACTGTAAACTGAGTGGATACTCATAAATTGGGGAATAGCTGAAGAAGTTACAGTATAGGAATGTATTGGAATATTGTTGTTTTGTAATAAACAATCAGCAAGATGATTTCAAAAAGGCCTGAAGAGACTCATCTGAATTGATGCTAAGTGAAGTGAGTTCAGCTAAGAGAATAGTGTACACAGCAACAAGATTATGTAATGATTGACACAGATGGATGTGGCTTTTTTAAAGAATGGGGTGATTCAGATCAATTCCAATATATTTGTGATAAAGCCAACCATCGACATCCAGAAAGAGGACCATGGGGAGTGAATGTGAATCACAACATTGTAATTTTATCTTTTTTGTTGTTTGCTTGTTTTTTTTTTTCTTTCTCACTTTTTCCCTTTTTGATCTGATTTTTCTTGTACACAATGGTAAATTGTTGAAATATATTTAGAAGAACTGTTTGTGTTAACATATATTTGATTACTTATCCTCTAGGGGAGAGGGCAGGAGCAAGCAAAGGAAAAAAACTGGAAAACAAGATTTTGCAAAGGTGAATGTTGAAAACTATCTTTACATGTATTTTGAAAATAAAAGATTATTATTTTTAAAAAAGCCTATCTTTACATATATTTGGAAAAATAAAATACAATTTAAAAATGTAATTTCTTGAAAGATGATATATAGTATAACTATCAATAGTTGCAAAAAAAGAGCTTTTCACAAAATACAAAACCCGTTTCTATTTTAACATGCTAGAAAGCATAAAACAAATTAACTTTTCTTTCTAAAATCAAAAGTGAGCATTATCTGTAGTAAGGACAAACTTGAAGCTTTCCCAATGAAACCACTATTATACACAAAAAGAAATGCTAGAAATGCTAGCAATAACAGTAAGACAAGAAATAAGAAATTAAAAAATAAAAACAGGCAATAAAGAAACAAAATATCATTATTTTTTGCAGATGATATGATGATATATTTAGAGGACTCTAGAGAATCAATAACAACAACAGAAAAACTAATTGAAACAGTTTAATATAATATAATATAATATAATCCCACATGAATCATTAGAATTCCTCACTAATACCAATAAAAATTAGCAGAAAGATATAAAAAGAGAAATTCCTTTTAAAATCATTACAGACAATATAAAATTCTTTGCAATCTATCTGCTAAGCCAAAGCCAAGGATTATATGAACACATATAAAATATTTTCTACAAATAAAGACTTAAGCAATTAGATAAATATTAATTGCTCATGGGTAGGCAGAGCTAATATAATAAAAATGACAACTGTGCTTAAATTGGTCTACATGTTCAGTGCCATAACAATCAAACTACCAAAACACTATTTTATAGAACTAAAACTAATACAATTCATCTGGAAGAACAAAAGCTCAAGAATATTAAGGAAATTAATGAAAACAAAATGAAAAACTAGAAAGGATGATGACTTAGTTGTACTAAACCTGAAAGTATAATATAAAGCAGCAGCCATCAAAACCATTGAACTATACCCAAAGGACTATAAAACTGTACATACTCTTTGACTCAGTGCCATTACTGGTTCTATATCCCAGAGCAATCCCACAATAAGTATTTGTTGATAGATTGATTCCCTTCCTGGAACACTCTCCTCCTTCATCTCATTCTCCTAGTTTCTCTGATATCCCATCTTACTCCAGAAGTCATTCCCAATCTCTTTTGCTCTAAGTGCTTTCTCTTGGATATTATCTCCAATTTATCCTGTATGTATTAAATTATTTAACATCTGTAAAGTTCTTTGTAAACCTTAAAGTTCATCGTAAATGCTAATTATTAATAATAAATGCAGAAATTATTTTTGTATACAGCTATTTACATTTGTCTCCCCATTAGATTGGGAGTTACTTGAGATCAGGCTCTCTTTCTTCCTCCTCTCTATCTCTCTGTCTTTCTGTCTTTGTCTCTTTGTCTCTGTCTGTCTCTATCTCTTTCTTTCAGACCCTTTCTTTTTGTGTCTTTCTACCTCTGTCTCTCTCAGTCATTCTCTGTGTTGCTCTGTCTCTCTTTGTCTCTTTCTCTGTCTCTGGGTCTCTGTTTCTGTCTATCTATGTCTCTTTGCCTCTGTCTGTCTATCTCTGCATGTCTCTAATTCTTTCTATCTCTCTGCCTCTCTCTCTCTCTCTCTCTCTCTCTCTCTCTCTCTCTCTCTCTCTCTCTCTCTCTCTCTCTCTCTCTCTCTCTCTGTTGCTCTCTGCGACCCTCTCTGTCTGTCTCTGTCTTTCTCTCATCCCTTTTTTTCTATTCTCAGCACTTAGCACAGTGACTGGCACATAGCTGACTGCTAGGCATAGAGTCTCTAGTCACTTAGTGGCTCCCCAGTAGAACCAAGGCCTTAGCTCAGGTCTTCTGTCTCCATGTGCAGTCTTGACAGCCTGGATGTGAACAACCTCCTGTCAAACTTGACTTGAAGTAGCCCCATGCTTGCTGTTTCCCTCTTTGATGTGATTACTTTTCTTTTGCAATTGTGTCTCTTATCTACCTAAGATACTCACTTAATAGAAAAGTGTTTCTCTCTTTCAACAAAAAGTTTATGATTTTTTTTTTATTTCTTAATTATAACTTAGGAGGTTAATGATATAATTAGCTAGAAGAGACAAATTTCCAGCAGCTGACAAAACATTGGGCAACAAAGACAGGAAAAACAGATTAGACCATTTCTCACTGGAGAGGGGATTCAGGCCAGTTTCACTCACAATTTCTAATTACAGATTTCCTTGCTTAAAATGGAATTAATTTAGAAATGTCTGGCATTATGTCTAGGAGTGTGCTGGGAGATGCTTAACAACCAACTCCATCCTCCCCATCTACACACACACACACACACACACACACATACACACACACACACACACACACAGACACATACACACACACACCTACACACACAGTGTATGTAAGATATACTTTTCAGTTTGAAATACTATTAATATCAAGTTTCCCAATGACTTTCTTATGCCTAGACAACCAACAAAACAATAAATCTAGATCTGAGTTGTAGCATTTGTCAATAAATGCTCATATAAATGCTCACAATGAAAATTAACTAATCAGCTCTCCCTGAACCAGTAGGAACTGGCTAGAAAACTGATGGTTTTTCTTCTGACTAGAGTGTGGTTATTAGTAAAAGGCCAAAACAAAATCAACCAACAAAAGAAGTAAACAACATTACCTTTAAGCTTTTAATTACACATGAAACTTTTATAAGAAACTATAGTGCCCACTGTGGCCATACACCAATAAAAAATGTCTCAACAGATTGTCTAAACCAGATTGAGGATAACGAATTATCTTCAAACCCATAACGAGTTTTTACCTCAAGCATGTGAAGACTTCTCTTGGCAGATTGGATGGATGAGAACGGTTCATTCCTGCAGCCATGAAGGTGGCTGAAGCAGGAACTGTGAAAATAGCAAAAACATTTTTATATGCAATTTGGGATCAGGCAAAAATTGGGTAATGTGGTTAGAGGTTGGCCAAAACTTTTCTTTTAATTATCCTTTAATTATGTCTGAGCACATGGTTATTAAATCTTATTAGAATATATTACGATGCTTTCCAAATTAATGGGCAATAAAAGAATGGGATTTCATGGACAGAAAAAAAGAAAAAAAAATTCCAAATTGAAAACTCAGTCTAAGAGCTTCATCTTTCCGTTACTCAGGTTCTTCAGTGCTCAAAAAAGGATTTTAGTAACTACAGATTCTGTCCAAAGTGTCTCTGTCCTAATTGAAAAGCTCTTGAATATAATTCTGAATCTCCTCCCACTTCTTTAAAAAGAAAGTTCTTTTACTCTTATGACCAAACTACACTCTTACACACTTGTGCTCAACAGGAATAGTTACTCAAAGGATTTTTTAAAATAAAGAAATGAAATCAAGTTTTAAAATTTCTTATTTAGAATACCTGATAACATAAAACTGAGAACGTCCTACTCAGCATTTCAAGGTGGCTAGGGATGGTAAGTGATGAGGAGAAAGCTAATATTCAGGCAGCTTTGAAGATCCTCTCAAGAAACTATTATTATCCCTATTTTACAGAAGAAGAAAATGAGTCAGATAGAATTTAAGTCTTTTGTCTGGGATGACAGTGCTAATGGGCAGCTAAGTGGTACAGTGGAAAGAGCATTGGCTTGGAGTTAGAAAAACCTGGGTTCAAATCTGGCCTCAGACACTTACTAGCTGTGTATCACTGAGTAGTCTTTTAACCACTATTTGTTTCAGTTCTTCATCTGTAAAATGAAAACACACAAGAAAAGGAAATGGCAGACCATTCCAATATAAAAACCAATAAAATAAAATCCTATGAATAAATCCATGGAATCACAAAGGATCAAGACAGCTGAACAACTAAGCAATAACACTGCCAGTAATTCTCAAAGGGAAGATTTGAATTCAGGTCATCCCAATTCCAGGTCCAATGCTCTTTGCACTCTGGTACCAACTGTATCTAGTCTAACTCATATTTGAACAAACATCCTCACTACAGCCTTCTGTACAAGTGGGCATCCAGGTTAGGACCCTATATTGAGAAGGATCTTCCCCACATCCTTAGATATCCCTCATCAACTTGAATGGTTAGGCTAGAGGTTTTTTAATAATCAATTTATTAGCATAAAATCACTGATTTGGAGCTAGTATAGAAATGTGATGTCAATACTACCCTGATTTTGTGGATTAGGAAATTTGCACAAAGATTAAAGAACTTTTTCAGAGCCAAACAGCTAGTTTTGGGTGGAATTTGAATTCATGTCTTCCTTGTTCTAAACCCAAACTTGGATCTAGTATGACATTCATTGCTCTTAGTTCTACCTTCTAGGGAAGAGCAGAAGGCTAGATTTCAAAGAATTTTAGAACAAAAAAGAGACTTCTGTCTCCCTCTAGCCCAAATATCCTTTACGCTATGACTCCAAAGTGGTCATCCAATCTTTGTCTGAGTATCCTCAGTGAGGCACCATGATACCTTGGGAAAAAAAAGAAGTGAGCATGAAATCATAGGACATGGATGAAATCAACATTCCCCAAACTAATTTGTCACTGGGAAGAATATTTGATGCTTGAAAGATTTTGACAGGACCAATAAATTCCACTCTGGAAAAAATCTGTTACTATAAAATAACCTGGGGATAAAGAAAGGATGAGGATAGCGGAGAAATTTTGTAACAAACTATTGAAAACAAACAAACTTTTTTCGTACAAAAATATTATCACATTGAATAAATATATCTGCTATAGTCAGAATGACATATTATGCAGGAATATTGTACTAGAAAAAATTACAATATGTAAAATGGTTATATAACTCAGGGTTAACAGTTTACTTAATCTAATAAAGTAACTGGATAAATATTTTCCTGAGATTCCTTAATCCTCCGAGGACAGTATTTCCCTCAAGGGCTTTCCAATAGCAATAACTGAAAAGAGAGACAGAACTCCTCCCTTTGATCAATATTCCAACTCCTTCAAGAAATGAAAAAGAGGATATTAGACTTAGGTGGATCATTTATTTCTAAAATTTCTAAAAATGAAGTTTCTACTTTGATACCCTTATCAAAGATATCTTTAATCTCAAAAAAGTAAAGAGAGATAGATCAGTATTTATTGACATTTTTTCTACTTTTATTGTATTTAAATAGAAGTGGGGCAATGGATTAACAAGGTTAAGACTTTTCCTGACCTTTGTGTTTCACCCTTTTTTGGCTGTCTTGCATTTTGAACCTTTGTGTCACTCACAAATTTCTCTTCTTTCTCCAGTTCTGTTTTTGTTGGTATTATTCTTATCTTCCTGGCATTATTTTTATCTTCTTGATATCTTCCTGATAAGATTTTTAGGACAATGATGTGAGGGTCTAAATGAAGTTATTTGGTGTTCTCTGATGCTGAGATCCTTTTGTTACAGTAATCTTTGGGGATCTTGACCATTTTGGTTTATTGTCATCTTTCCATTCTATCCTTAGAATATTTTTGAGATGACTTTATTGTCCTTTTTTTAAAAATAGTTTTACACTCCACTTAATTGCCTCATTCCTCAAATTCATAGAGAACTGAGTCAAAGCTATAAAAATAAGAAGCATTCCCCAGTAGATAAACAGTCAAAAGACATGAACAGGCACTACTCAGACAAAATAATCAAAGCCATCTATAGTCATATTTTTTAAAATGTCCTAAATAACAATAGATTAGAGAATGAAATTAAAACTACTGTGAGGTATTACTCACATGCCTATCAGATTGACTAATATGACAAAAAAAGGAAAATGAAAAATGTTATAGGCTTTGTGGGAAAATGTCAACATTAATGCAATGATCCTACTATTCTGGAGAGCAATTTAGAACTATGCCCATAGGACTATAAAGCCTTCTATTAACTATATAACCCTTTAATCCAGCAATACTTCTACTAAGTCTATATCCCAAAGAGATCTAAGAAAAAAGAAAAGAACCTATTTGTACAAAAATATTTACAACACCTCTTTTTGTGATGGGAAAGAATATGGAAATTGAGGAGATATTCATCAATTGGGGAATGACTGAACGAGTATATGTGATTATTTGAGAATACTATTGTGCCATAAAAAATGATGAGCAAGTGAATTTCAGAAAAAAACTGGACAGATATACATGAACTGATACAAAGTGTAGTGAACGAAGCCAGGAGATTATTGTACTCTAATAACACTTATGCATACTTATATACAAGCCTTATGATTTTCTTATTGTTACTGATTCTATTGGGCCCTATCTCTTTCATTTACTACCCATCTGAGTAGGGACAAATTATTTCATGCTTGGGTCTCAATTTCTTCCTCTGTAAAAATATGGCTCTGGACCAGATTTCTAATGTCAATTCTGCTTTTAAATCTTCTGTTTTATTGTCTTGTGACTGTAGAGATTATACAGAATCCAGATAAGGAAAGAAATCTAAATCAATTTTCTGTTTAGCAAAGTTTAAACTATTTAAAAATCAGTATTGGTGGATTTAGTTTGTGCTTCTTATTCTAAATTATATATGTAGATAAATAGTAGATGATAGAATGGATAGATGGATAATAGATAAAGATAGATGATAGATAGATAGATAGATAGATAGATAGATAGATAGATAGATAGATAGATAGATAGAATGGATAGATAGATAGATAGATAGATAGATAGATAGATAGATAGATAGATGATAGATAGATAGAATGGATAGATAGATGATAGATAGGTAGGTAGGTAGGTAGGTAGATAGATAGATAAATAGATAGGTAGGTAGATAGATAGATAGATAGATAGATAGATAGATAGATGATAGATAGGTAGGTAGGTAGGTAGATAGATAAAAAGATAGATAGACAGATAGATAGATAGATAGATAGATAGATAGATAGATAGAATGGATGGATAGATAGATAGATAGATAGATAGATAGATAGATAGATAGATAGATAGATAGATAGATAGATAGATAGATAGAATGGATAGATGATAGATAGGTAGGTAGGTAGGTAGATAGATAGATAAATAGATAGGTAGGTAGGTAGATAGATAGATAGATAGATAGATAGATAGATAGATAGATAGATAGATAGATGATAGATAGGTAGGTAGGTAGGTAGATAGATAAAAAGATAGATAGACAGACAGATAGATAGATAGATAGATAGATAGATAGATAGATAGATAGATAGATAGATAGATGGATGAAGGCTTCTACATATAACAACAGGTGAGAGTAATGATGAGTTTTCCTAAGAATTTGAGGCCAAAAAAGGAGAGGAACAAAGAGACCTTTTAGGCAAACTTCAATCATGTTGCAAAGATCCAAACAGTACCATCCTAAAATTCTGAAAATCCTATAGATGACAGTGGAAGACTAAAAATTTGAACCTGAGTTTGGATTCTATGAGGTCACACAAAGTATTCTTCTTAGTCCATTATGTTACTGATAACCATTTAGTAAGGAGATAAAAGATCTTTCTAAAGGATTTTTTTTAACATCTTGAAGCAATACAAAGAGAAATATTTGTATATGTATCTGTATAATCTCTTTATGGAGACATACACACACATTTCTCACACTTTTTAAGGTTCCTATGTACATCTATAATTTCTTTATATATGGAAACACACAAACACACACACACACACACACACACACACACACACAAACACACACATACATGCACACACCTCTTACACTTCTAAGGCTCCCCCCATACTGGAGATTTGAATTTTTTAAACAATTATCACATATCACTGATTCACAACCATGTGTACTTTTCTTTTTTCCCTTCCCCTCCCCATACAAAGGTAAAGTACTGTTTTCTGCTTTTCCTTTGACTGTCATCCATTTCTTCCAGCCTTCTCTTAGCATAGTGACCCTTTCTCCACCCACTACGGAACAGCCAAACTGGCCAACATGTGCTCCTCTCCCATTATGCTCCATATTTCATCTCTATCTTTAGGGGCTGGAATAATCTATCACATCCACCTTTTAGAATCCCTGGAGTTTTTCAATATTTTTCAAATATTATTTATTTATTTTCACTCTTTGAGAGCTCTCTTCATAAGAATCATGACAGCAGCCTTTCCTGCCACCCCCCAATGTTAATGAGACCCATCCCTCAGGCCCCATTACTTTGTAGAGATTTTGTTTGTGGTCTGTAGACATTTATATAATTGTCATGTCTTCTCTCTGATGAGGGAAAAAGAAAGAGAAGGGACAAAAGGGAATAAAATAGGAGGGGATGGATGAGAGGGGAAAATTCCCTCTTATTGGAAGGCTTCAAGCAGAAGCTAAATGACTTATTTTCAGGTGTGTTGCTAAGGGATTTTTTTCAGGTATGTATTGGATTTCATAGTGAAAAGAACTCTTTTGACTTTCAAATGCTGTGTGATCACTGCCTAGATCTTTTTACAAGATGCTAATTATGAGTCATTTATTAAGTATTTACTTTGTGTACCAAGTATAGTACTTAATCTGAGTATAAAAAGGCAGAGATGAGTAAACTCCTACAAGAAGATTACAGGGAAGCAGGAATAGGCAATATCTATCTATCTATCTATCTATCTATCTATCTATCTATCTGTCTGTCTGTCTGTCTGTCTGTCTATCTATCTATCTATCTATCTATCTATCTATCTACCTATCTATTTATCTGAGCATGGTATTTCTATCAAACTCAATTTCTTCCTTGATAAAATTTGAAAAATGATAGTATCTAATTCACAGGGCTATATTGGTAAGGTTCTAATGAGATAATGTATGTAAAAAACTCTGTAAATTTCATACTACCATCTATAGTTAGCTATAATAATAGCTATAATTATTATTATTATTATTATTATTAATTATTATTATTATTATTATTATTATTATTATTATTATTATTATTATGTTTTAGAATATATGGTGGTTTGGGAGGAAGGGCCGAAGTGAGTGAATAATCAGAAAGGTCTTTAAGGGGAAAGAAGAAGGGGAAGCTTGAGCTAAATCCTAAAATAATAAAAATAGACTAGGAGAAGTGAAAGGAAGATATGAAGAAGCTTTAGATGGGTGGGAGGTTAGCAAAAGGCTAATTATAGAAAGATATAGCATTGTAAAGATGTCCTGGCTCCATTCTGCTCTATGGCATGGCCATTAACATGAATAACTAACTGACCTCCCCCCTGCAAGACCAAGACACCTTTTTTTCTGTACTGATGGCTTCAAACCATCAGTACTTCAGACCCTTAAGAAGCAGCCAATCCCTTTATATCCTGAAATAAAAAATGAAAAGGAGCTGAGCAAATTGGCCTGAGGCTTGGGAGAACCTTGATGGTTGGCAAGTTCTGAGCTCCAACCTGAACACGTTCAGAAACCTGTCAGCAAACATCACAGTTAGAAACTTGTGCTAATTCTATTGTTTCTTCTCTCCTTTACCGTGTAATTTTGAGCTTGTGGGTCACACATAATATGGACCTGGGGATGGAATATATCTCTGTCTCTGAAGGACCCAAATAAGTTAAGAGATGTATCTAATCAAGTTGGCTTCAGGGAAATATACATTTCAACTCTCAAAACTATTTTTACTAGCTTTCTATTTTCCTAAATATATGCAAAGATAGTTTTCAACATTCACCTTCACAAAATCTTGTGTTCCAAATTTTTCTCTCTATCTCCTTCCCACCCCTCTCTCATAGACAGCAAGCCATCCAATATATGTTAAATATGTGCAGTCCTTCTAAACATACTTCAGTATTCATCATGGCCTCCCAACTCTTGAAGACCATCAAATAAGTATGGGTGGGAGAGAGGGGGGTACTGATTCCAGAGCCATCTAGACCCCATCAAGAGCCAGTGGTGAGAGACTAACTTTGGTTTCTTTTACTACTGGCTTACTGAAGAAGGCCACAGATAGTGGGAGAACTCTGGGTAAGTTTATAAGATCCTTCAGCCCAGACAATGTCTGGTTTGGATCCCCATCTCCTTTAAGGGCTCTGAGCCTTCCTGAGAAATCAGGAAGGGTGGGATCTCCTTCCTTTGATGCTCTCCCCCTTCCTCCATGCCTCAAGGAGAGCATGATCACCAGTGTTCTACTTGAAGCAAGGGATACTTACATTAATAGGAATTTATCTATCAATAGCAGGGTGCTTATAGTTAGTTTGCTGTGGTGATGTAATGCTACCATAGTTAGCACTTGCTCAGTGTACTCTGGTGATATGGTGATGTAATGGTTCTACAGTTGGCACATGCTCAGTGTGCTGTAGTGATGTAATCCTACTAAGGTCTTTAAGGGCTGAGAGGACTTGAAATAAATGACTCCATCTTTGACCACCCTCTGAGTCTCCTACCTCCTTCACTCCTCCACTAAGACCAAAGACTTGGTCTGGTCCTGAGGACCCCCAGAGAGCTAGTCTAGATGGTGTATTTTGGCACCCCAGCCTAGATGTTTTAGAAAGCATAGTATATTTTGTCACCCCAACTTGGGGACTCTAGAAAGCACATAAGAGCTTACTACCTAAATAAGTATTTACTTACCTAAATAAGTATTTATAATTATAAATAAATTATATAATTATATATATAATATATATAAAAATAAATTATATAATTATAAATAATTATAAAAATATAATATAAAAATAAAATAAGTATTTATAATTACAAAATAAATATTTACTACCTAAATAAGTAAATAAGATTTCAGTATGATAGAAGTTGTAGATCAACATCTTTTACTAGACTTGGACTTCCTAGTTCCAGGTAAGTTTTAATTTTTTTGAAATGTTGAAATTCCTTTCCTAGGATGTGATACAGTTGATTGGTGAATGAGGATGGGGCAAAAAAACATCATATTTACAACTGGCTGTCTACACTAGACCAGACAATCTTCACAACCCAAAGCAGTGAAGCAAACTGGTAAAATGACCAACCCAAAGGTACACAACCATAAGTATATGAGGCCAGATTTTAACTCAGTTCTTCTGTTTTCTGTGTTCAGGGATAGGGTTCCTCTGACATTTCAGGTTCCTCCAAATCTTCTAATCTCTGTATTATAGAAAGTCACCTTTAGATTTGACAATTTGTCCTCTTATTGTGAGTGGCTCTAAAAGGGAAAGGAGAAAGAGAAGGAAAAACAGAGATAGAGACATACAGAGAGTTAGTTAAAGATTAAAAAATATATATTATTATATAAATATGTGAACATATGTGTATATAAAGTAAATCAAAGTAGATCTCTTTTTATTTCCTTTACGAAAACAAATGAACAAAAACAAACAATCCATGGACACAGAAAGAGCGATTGTATTCAGGTCTCCATTAGCTACTGCATACAGGCCACAGCTTTAATTCTCGAAGTCAATTACACATATGACTATCTGAATACAAAGCTGTAACAATCCCCATGGGCCACCGAGAGTAATAAATTATTTGTGATTTTTTTGAAACATTAAGCACTCGCATCCTGCTAAATTAAATCCTGCTCCCGGGTATTGTAAGTCGTTGTTTGCCAGAGCAGCCTGCATCTTGTCAATAAGAGTTCCATAAATCCCAGTGGGTGCAGGCTGTAATGTAACGAGGTAACTGGTGGGAAGATCAGAAAAGGCCCATCCATCCATCACGCAGCTGCTCCAGGTCCTCAGACCACCAGCAGGAAGAGCCAATGGAGAGACTGGGGACAATTAGGCTGCTCCCCGTGGCGCTGATGGGACAGCAGTAGTGGTGATGCGCTTGTTTTTCCATGGGTATGGGTTTCAAAGCCCAGAGGCCCATGTTGACCATTTAGTCACTAGGTAAGGTTGCATTGCTTATTATGATGAGTTAACAGCAGTGTTCCTTATTATAGCAGCTGTGGATTCTTATGTTCCCATGAAGCCCAATCTTGTCAGAGTTGAGAATTTAGAACAGAGACTGTCAAAGCTGGTTAGGACCTTACACGGAGAGGTCAAACGCATTGCCTGTGGGCTTGACACAAAACACTTCCCGAGTGTCACAAAACAGAGTAAAGCATAATTGGGAAATATTTAACAAAATAAATTAAAAGACAATAAAGCTATGTAATTATACATTTTAGAACTGTCTTTTTTTTTTTTTAAACAACCTACAGGGATCCTTAGGTAAGGATAAGTGGCCCCTATCTCTATTTGAGCCAAATGCCACTCCCCTAGAATATAGAATACAGAATTCCAACTTGGGAGAGATTTTAGAGACCACCTGTTCCAGAATTCTGCTTTCATATGGAGCGCTTTGTCCAATATCACCTAGTTTTAAAATGTCACAGGCAGGATCCAAACCTGATTTGTAGCAGAGTTAATAACTTTCCATGCTGCCATTTTCATTTTTGACTAGATACTCTTTCCAATCATCTTTTTTTCCTTTGTTTTCTCTGTCTCTCTGTCTCTCTCTCACTCTATCTCTGTGTCTCTGTCTCACTGTCCCTCTCTCTCTCACTCTGTCTCTCTGTCTGTCTTACTCTCTCTCTGTCTGCGTCTGTCTGTCTCTCTCTGTCTCTGTCTCTCTGTCTCTCTTTCACTCTATCTCTTTGTCTCTGTCTTTCTGTCTCTCTCTCTTTCACTCTGTCTCTCTGTCTCTGTCTTACTCTCTCTCTGTCTGCATCTGTCTGTCTCTCTCTGTCTCTGTCTCTCTGTCTCTCTTTCACTCTATCTCTGTGTCTCTGTCTCTCTGTCCATCTCTCTTTCACTCTGTCTCTCTGTCTCTGTCTTACTCTCTCTCTGTCTCGGTCTCTCTGTCTCTCTCTGTGTCTCTGTCTATCTGTCTCTCCCCACTTCAGGCATTCTTCTTCTCTCCTACCTTTCCTCTCTCTTTTTTAAAATTTTAACCTCTGTATCTGTTTCTGTCTTTCCCTTTTCTTCTCTTTCTTCCTATCTTTTTCTATATCTCTCTCTTTTTATCTCTTTTTCTTTCTCCACCAAACTCCACCTTTATTGCCCAATTAAAGCAGATCCTTATAGTACAAACATTGATGTTTTAGGGAAGCAGTAGATGTTGGAATGAACAATCTGATCCTGTCCCTCTGAGGGTCCTTAATTTCCTGCTCCTTGATTCACTAAGCCCAGCTAGCAATAGAAATGTCTCAATCTCAGTCTCCTGGGTGACCAAGAGCTCCACGTGGGAAAAACACATGAGTCCAAACTTTATACTGAATAAGATGGAATGCATAGAGAGGAAAGTGAAAAATTAGAAAAGATCCTTAATGATATTAAGAATATTATAGAATAATATAAAGATATTAATGATATGAGAAGATTCATTGAACAAACTTCACACCCAAATATGGATCAATAATAAAGACAGTTAAAATGTGTCGATTAGTGTAATAGAGCATTTATATAGTATATCCCATATTATGTTTTGGGCATGTGGATGTGGATAAATGTAAATTCCTTGAGGACAGGAACTATTAACTCATTTTTTTTTATTCCCAGCACCTAATACAGTAATTAGTGAAAAAGCTTCTTTTTAAAAATTGAATTATCAACAAGTCAATAAGAATTACTTAATCACTATGTTATCAGGTACTATGCTAAGGGCTGGGAATATGAATATAAGAAGAAATGAAAGGCAGTCTCAGCTCTCAGAGTCCCCAGAGATTACATAGAAGAGGGAGATGAAAGAGAATAGGTGGTGATGGGATATAGAGAGAGAAGAAGTGAGAGGACAATACCCATGAGGGGTGCATGGATGACAAAGTCCAGGAGAGTCAGGAGGCACATGACTGTTTCAGTATCTTTCTTAAAAAGAAGATTTTGTGAGGAAAGAGTCCATCAAAGAGAAATATTTCCAGGGTAAATGTCTCTAATGGGTGGAGTTGAGGGATAACGAGGTCTCTATGGTATCATAGACAAAGTCCAGACATGGAGAGTCCAGCTTACAGGGAAAGGAAGAATTGTCTGATTGTCTGATCAATTAAATGGATAAATTTAGTCTTAGGAAGACATGAAGGACTCATAACATCTGTCTTCCTATAGATGAAAGGTCATATGGAAGAGGGAATTGTTATGACTTTTGGCCAAAATGACACCTAAGTGGAGATAGGCCACCAGTACCCATATACCTACTCTAACAAAAATGAGACATTTGTACCAGACCGATTAATGATCTAGAAATCCATTGAATAAATGTCACAGAGGTAAGAGACTTCCACTCCAAAGCTGTGCATAGAGTTAGATGAAACTCAAGTATAATAAAAAGGGGAACAGAAGCAAAGCCAGGATCTTTATTGGTAAACAAGCTAGAAACCACTTGAAAAAAGCATCGATGGGCCTTGTGATTTTGACACTGAAAGACTTGCTTTCAGAAAACCAGAATGCAAAGTATCCTCTTCTTCCATGAAGACACAAGAATGCTAACATTGAATCCTAGTGACAGCAAGGATGAATTTTCACCTCCTAAAAGAATAGTACCGTGTTAGAGATAGGAGAGATCTAGAGGGGGAAAAAAAAACAGAATGCAAGTTCTAAGAAGAGAAAAAATATTCTTTGCACTAAAAACTGAGAGGACATAGAACACATCACTATCATTATTATATCATTAATATGATGCTTTTAGGTTAGTTGACTATGTTATTTTAATCCTGTAGAGTAGGTACTATTAACCCATTTTTCAGATGAAGAAATTGATGTTAACAGATGTTGGCTTTGTCCAGAAATATACCATTTACACACTTATAACACCCAAATCTTCCTGATACAATTCTATACTTAATCTTTAGCACCAGTTAGCAGACCTGGAAATTCAGCACTTTGAACTTCAAAGGCAGAGTGGTAGTGGTGGGCATTGACACCAGGAGGTAGAGGTCAAAACAAAGACCAAAGGGATCCAGTTTAAGAGAAAGAAGAACTGATGATTAGAGCCAGGCAAATTTACACATACACGCACACACAAACACACCCCCATATAAAAGTCTTAGGGAATGTTATAGCCAAGATCTAGAACTCCAGTATTACAAATTTGCTGCAAGTATCTACAAAGATGTAAAGTATCAAAAAATAAAAGAATCACTCAAGATCTGGCATCTTCTTATATATGGCAGAGGATGGGATGGAATACAATATTTCTCAAAGTACATAGACTTCCAGTTATAAACATCTTCTTCTGCAGAAATAGGCATAATCCTATAATCTTAGAGAAGGCGGCAAAGGAGGAGGTGTCAGAACTCAGCATTGACCAATATCTAACACCCTATATCAAAATAACGTCAAAATAGGTACATGATTTGGGCACAAAGTGTGCCACCATAAGCAGCTTACAAGAGCAAAGGGTAGCGTACTTATGAGACCTTTGGAGAAAGGAGGAATTGATGACCAAAGACGATGTAGAGAACATTATAAAGTGCAAAACAGGAAACTTTGATTACATTGAATTAAAAAGTTTTTTCCTCAAACAAAACCAACACAAACAAGATTAGAAGGGAAGTACAAAGCTGGGGTGTAATGTTCTCTTCTCTAAATTTTAATGTTCACTGTGAGCAGGTTCCTTAGGGAGCTTCTGAAGGCAGCCTTAGTTTCAGTCCAGAATAATCACTCCAAATGCAGCCAGGGATTAAAGTCCAAATCCTTTATTTTCTTCTTCAAAGTCTTGTCTCTTTTCCTGGGGCCCAGTTAGCTTTAGTAGAGGCCTATCTCTCTCCTTGATTACCTAGAACTCTTCCCTCTAGTCCTTTGTCTCTTCTAGCTTCAGCCTCCGCTATCTTAAAGGTGGAGGTTGGAATGAGTCTTCTCCATCTCTGAGATAGGGATTGTGGGCTTCTGACTTGTCAATCTTTTGGTAATCCAAGAGTAGGATTGTCCTTTAGTGGGTTTGTGAACTCCTCCTTATATATGCTCTCTAAAGGTGTGAATGTGTGAACTCCTTTAAAGGTGTGAATAAAGGTGTGAATAAATACATAAGCTTTAGCACCTTCTTTCAAGTTCTGGCCCATAACACTGGGGGAAAAAGGAAAAACAAAAAAAAAAAAACTTTTACAACCAGTGTTTCTGATAAAGGTCTCATTTCTAAAATACTTAATGAATTGTGTCAAATTCATAAGAAAACAAGTATTTCCCCAATTGATAAATAGTCAAAGGATATGAACAGGCAATTTTCATATGATGAAATTAAATCCATCCATAGTCTCATAAAAAAATACTCTGAATCACTATTGATTAGAGAAATGCAAATTAAAACAAATCTGAAGTACTCACATCTCTCAGATTTTCTAAGATGACATGAAAAGATAATGGTAAATATTGGAGGGAATATGGGAAAACTGGGACACTAATGCATGGTTGGTGGAGTTGTGAAATGATTTAACCACTCTGGAGAGTAATATGGAATTATGCCCAAAGGGCTATCAACTGTGCATATCCTTTGATACAACAGCACTGCGACTGGGTCAGTATCTCAAAGAAATCATAAAGGAGGAAAGAGGACCCACATGTGCAAAAATATTTGTAACAACTCTTTTTTGATGGCAGAGAATTGGAAAATGAGTAGACACTCATTGAGGAATGAATGAATAAGTTATGATACATAAAGGTAATGGAATATAATTGTTCTTTCAAAAAAGATGAACAATTTTATTTTAGACAGGCCTGGAAAACTGATGCTGGATGAAATAAGTAGAGCCAACTATATAGTGTACACTGTAATAGCAAGATGGTGGAATGATTAACTGTGGAAAAACTTGGTTCTTCTCATGATTTAGTGATGTACGGCAATCCCAATAATCTTTGGATAGGAAATGCATCCAGAAAGAGAACTATGGAGATTGAATTATATTAACACATATTATGGTCACATTTTTTCTGCATTTTTTCCTCTGTTGTGGTTTTTACTTTCTGTTCTGATTTTTCTTTTCTAACATGATTCATAAAGAAATATGTTTCTAAAAAGCTAATATATATGTACAACCAGAAATAAAAGCAGAAGAGAGAGAAGACCAAGAATAATAATAAGAACAAAAACAAAAATAAGAACAAGAACAAGAAGAAAAAAGAATAGATGGAGGGAGGAAGGGAAGGAGAGGGAGAGGAGAAACTGTCTTTGCTTTCCTTTGTGTCCCCAGCTCTTAGATAGGCTTCATTGTGCCTGGCCTAGAGTACGAATTCCATAAATGTGTCTTGTTTTGTTTTCACTTGAATGGAAGTGATATAGGTTTCTCTTTTACTAGAGCACACAATTTGGAAGCCTTTTTGGCACAGATGTTAAAAAAAAATTCTCTCTCGTACAATTTGATCTAGTCTATCTATTTTCCCTCCAGTTCTGACTTTTTTGTAATATTAAAGAAAAAATTTAAATGCATGATATGATCATATTAATCTTTCTAATTTGTTAATGCCTCAATTTACAGATAGGATTAACAATAATGACTTTCTCCCTTTATGAAAGCATATAAGAGATATTAAGAATAATCCTTGAAATTGATATTGTACTTTACTGAAACAAAACTAGTAAGATAGTTATAAAGATATAAACATAGATAGATATGGATATAGATATAACACAATAGCAAAAAAACCAACTCTTTAATTTATGGCACGTATCAGTGAAAAATTTTATTCGATCCATATTTATAAGCCAAAACAGGGAAAAGTATCAGTTGGCCACAGAGAGAAAAGAAGGCTCTGTGTACTTCTAAATGTGAGTCATTTCCCCTGAGTATAAGATATAGAAAGCACATGGTCATGGTGAATCCATTACCTGTCAGTCACTTTGTACAGGGATTGTTGATTGGGAAGCAACTTCAGGGACAAGACAAACTTATTAAACAAATAATCTGTAATTAGTTCTAGAAATTAAGAGCGAGACCAGATATTTTTTCCTTTTGTTTGCCTTTCTCCTATATATAGGAAAAAGGAATTAAAGTCATATGAGTTGGATGCAGATGAACATTTATACTGTAATTGAGATTGTTCTAAATTATTTTATTCATCTTTAGAAAGGGAGAATCACCCACACACACCTACCACCATCACCACCATAACAGCCAGTTATAGGTGACAATACATTTTTAAAAACATTTTTATTTAAAATTTTGAATTTCAAAATCTATCCTTTCCTCCTCATCTCTCCCTCCTTGCTAAGACAGTAAGCAATTAGATATAGGTTATATATATATATATATATATATATATATATATATATATATATATATATATATATATATATATATACACATATATATGCATATACACATATATATGCATATATATGTATATATATATGTATGTATGTATATATATACATACATATATATACATATATATGTATATATATGATATTATGTAAAGCATTTTCATATTAGTTACTTTGTATATAATAACTAATAAGAGAAAAAAGAAAGAAAGAAAAAATAGCATGCTTCTGCCTATATTCAATCAATATCAGTTCTTTTTCTGGAGGTGGATAATATGCTTCAATATTAGTTTTTTGTAATTGTCTTGGATCATTGTATTGCTTAGAATAGCTAAGTTATTCATAGTTAATCAAATGACATTGTTGCTACTGTGTACAGTGTTCTTCTGGTTTTGTTCATTTCACTATGCATCAGTTCATGTAATTCTTTCCAGGTTTTTGTTTTTTTTTAAATCCTGCTAGTTATTTTTATAGCATGATTATATTCCCTTTCAAGTATATACAGCATTTCCCCCCTTTATTCTGATTCTTCTTTATTATTATTACTAAAATAGAAATATATTTAGCATTATTGCATTGCTAGCTCTATTTCAGAGGGTGGAGAAAAGAGAGGGAGGGAGAAAAATTTGGAACTCAAAATCTTACAAAAATGAATGTTGAAAACTATTTTTCCAAGTGATTTCCAGAAATTAAATAATAGTAAGTAAAAGAAACAGAAACTTCACTCTAACATACTAAAAACCCACAACAGCAGCAATCATATACCACATCTCATTTAAATGTTCCCCAATTGATGGATGTCACTTTGATTTCAAATTCTTAGCCACGACAAAAAAAAAAAAAAAAAAAAAAAAAAAGAACTGCTATAAATATGTTTGTACAAATAGCTGTTTTTTTTCTTGCTTGCTTGCTTGCTTGCTCTGACCATTTATCAATTGGGAAATTCCTTGTGTGTTTGTATATAGATGTATGTCTAAATAATAGACACTCATATATACACATATAAATTTGCCCCAGCTCTCTAAATATTCGAAAAAAAGATGAGGACTTTTATCAGATTTAGTTGTTGCCAAATTTTTTCCTCAGCTTCCTGCTTCTTTATAATTTTTACGTTGATTTAAAAAATAAAATTTTAATTTTATATAATCAAAAGTATCTATTTTACATTTTATTTTGATCTTTATCTTTTTTTGTCCTAATTTTTCCCCTAATTCATAAATCTGGCACATAAATTATTTGTGCTCTCTTAATTTGGTTATATCATCCTTTATGTGTAAATCATGTACCCATTTTGACCTTAGAATGTGGTGTAAGAATGATTTATACCTAGTTCTTGCCATAATATTTTCTGGTTTTAGATAATTTCTTTTCAAATAATGCATTTTATCCCAAAATCTTGGATTGTTAGGCATATTATATAAATATAATCATAGATTATTATGATCATTTACTACAATATAATTTACACTTAATCTATTTCAATGATCTATCATTCTATTTCTCAGCTGGTATCAAGTAGTTTTATGATTGCTGCTTTTTATACAATTTGGGATCTCTCTTTTCTCCACCCTCTGAAATAGAGCTAGCAATGCAATAATGCTAAATATATTTCTATATTAGTAATAATAATAAAGAAGAATCAGAATAAAGGGGGGAAATGCTGTATATACTTGAAAGGGAATATAATCATGCTATAAAAATAACTAGCAGGATTTAAAAAAAAAACAAAAACCTGGAAAGAATTACATGAACTGATGCATAGTGAAATGAATAAAACCAGAAGAACACTGTACACAGTAGCAACAATGTCTAGACCATGTTCGTTTTCATTTTTTCCTTAATGTCCTTGAGTTTTTGCTTTTCTAGATGAATTCTGTTATGATTTTTTTCTAACTCTATGAAATATTTTTGATAGTTTGATTGGCATGACACTGAATACATAAATTAACTTAGGTAGAATTGTCATTTTTATTATATTGGATCCGTTTAACCACGAGCAATTAATATTTTTTCAATTGTTTAGATCTGATTTTATTTATATGAAAAGTGTTTTATAATCATCTTCATATAGTTTCTGGATCTGGGGACAATAAATTTAAAAAGCATTTTAGCCCTATGATATTTGATCCTTTCAGAAACTCTTGAAGAGATATACTGTTATTTGTTATCCCTAAAATATTTAATTAAGAATCTAAATTCATAATTCTGAGTCTGTCTTGGTGTGAGGATTCTTCCACCAAAAACAGATTGGCAATCTATTTAAAATCAATCAGTCAATTAATAAGTGAAGTATTAAGTACCTGCTAAAGGCATGATCATTGATGCTATGGATGCAAATACAAAGAATGAAACAATAGGTAATTGACAGAAGAATATAATCAAATGGATGAGAGAGAGAACAAGCACATAGTCATAATGTAATTTAAGTTCTAATGACATAATTATAGACAGTGTAAAGACAAATCTAAGAAACACACACCTTAGTTAAAAACAGATTAATGAATGTTCATTGACTAACAACTATTGATAAAGTAATTTGAGAAAGTAGACACAAATAATTAAGGAGAGCAGAAAAGTCATCAAAAACAAGAGAATACTCAAGCTACATTTTAAAAGATGCAGGATTTCCTGGTAGGCCATGTAAAAATGAGCACAGTCAATGCCTTAAGGCACATACAGGTACAGTGACTTACAAAGGAGCTTCCAACTATAGTGTTTTTCAGATGCAGTATTTCATCGAGGTCTTCTTGATGCTAAAGTTAATCTCTACCACTCTCATTGTGCTGTTTCCATGTTTATCAGGAGGAGAAAATGAGGCTCGGAGAGCAAGAGTAAGAGCTGGGGTAGGGAGGAAGACAGTTTATAGTCTGTCTCAGCCATTCATTTACCCTGTAGCCATGTAGAAATAATTTCCCAATTTTCAAATACTGATACTAATATCTACCCTATCTCTAATAATCCCCAAGGTTCTTGGGAAGAAAATATTTTACAAAACTTTTAAAAGCACTATAGAAATATGTGAACTCATCCTTCAAAATGGCATCTAATTCATTGCTATTAGGCCCTTGCCAGGGCCAAATATAAAAGAGCATTATCATCAGTCACTTTGTTAAGTTTCAGACCAATCTTTCAAAGTAATCATTTCTTTTTTCTTGTTTCTTATTCTTGTTGCCCAATATGAGCACTACTGACAACAGCCCCCTGAGAATGGAGAACAAGATGGAGAATGTCAATAATTTTCTCTGTGGGGTTCATTTTTCAGAATTATTGTTCAAAGGTTTATTGAATAGGGTTCTTTTCTAATAAAAAAAACAACAAAGGAATCAGACTTTATAATAACATGATTAATTTAATGCCTTAGGAATGTGGTTTCATTATACTTTCATCTCTATGGTCCCCAGAATCCATGCTTTGCTTAGGTTTTTGCCACGCCTGGAATGCGCTCCCTCTTCATCCTCACTATTTAGAATCCCTAGCTTCCCTTAAAAGTTAGCCTATATGTCACTTGTTATAGAAGAACATTGATGATTTCTTCTCATTAGCATTATGTCCCATCCATTATTTTGCATTTATTATATATATATATATATATATATATATATATATATATATATATATATATATATACTATTTCTTCTCATCTCTGGACAGGTTGATCTCTCCATATGTTACTACCCATAAGAATGGAAATAACTTAAATATATGCAAAGTTTCCTAAAGGAAATAGGGATTTTTGATCTGGTGCATAGAAGATGCAAGGAGAGCATGATTATGATGCAGAAATATTTGAAAGGCTGAAGTGGAGGAGAGTGATTTTTTTTTTAATTTGGTCTCCAAGGTTTGAACAAAAAATGACTATTTTTTATATTTTTATTAAAGCTTTTTATTTTCAAAACACACATGAATAATTTTCAGCATTCAGCCTTGTAAAACCTTTTGTTCCAAAGTTGTTTTTTTTCCCCTCATTTCTCCCCCCAACCCCTTTCCTACATGGTAAGTAATCAAATAAATATTAAATATGTGCAATTCTTCTATACATATTTCCACAATTGTCAAAAAAAAGTCACATGAAAAAGGACAAAACAAGGAGAAAGAAAACAAAATGTAAGCAAACAACAACAAAAAGACTGAAAATAGTATGATGTAATACACACTCAATTCTCATAGTCCTTTGTGTGCAGATGGCTCTCTTCATCACAAGACCATTGGAACTAGCCTGAATCATTTCATTATTGAAAAGAATCACATTCTTCAGAATTGTTCATTGTATAATCTTGCTTTTGCCATGTACAATATGCTCCTGGTTCTGCTCATTTCACTCAGCATCAGTTCATGTAAATCTCTCCAGGCCTCTCTGAAATCATCCTGCTGGCCATTTCTTACAGAAAAATAATATTCCCTAACATTCATATACCACAATTTATTCAGCCATTCGCCAATTGATGGGCATCCACTCAGTTTCTAATTCTTTGCCACTATAAAGTGGCTTCCCCAAACATTTTTGTACATGTGGGCCCTTTCCCTCCTTTAAGATCTCTTTAGGATATAAGCTCAGTAGAACACTGCTGGGTAATAGTGTATGCATATTTTGATAGCCCTGATGACATCGTTCCAAATTGTTCTCCAGAATGGCTGAATCAATGAACAAGAAATGACACATGTGTGCCAAGATCAATTTGGGTTGGATGTAAAAAAAAAGAAAAAAAATCCAAGAGCGAGAGATGTCCCAATGTGGAATGGTCCATTTTGAGAAATACCAGTTCCTCTTCACTGGAGGTCTGAAAGCAAAGTGTTGATGGACCTTAGTAAAGTATTTTTCATGGGATTTCCTATAGTCTTTTACATTTTTCTATCATTGTCAAGGACACTACCATCCTTGATACTCCAATTTTGTAATCTTTCTTCTCTTTGCCTCCTTTCCCTTTCCCTTCCTTTCCCTTCTTTTCTCTTCCTTCTTCACTCACATCCATAGATCTCTCAAACCCATTGATTGTAACTTATTTCTATTTTTCCATCTCCTATATATGCTTCTCTTCTTTCCTCTGATGCTATCATCCTGAACCTGGCCTTCATCACTTCATGATGAGATCCTTATCATAGCTTTATGGTTGATCTCTATGCTTCAAGTTTGTCCCCACTCCAGTCTATCATCTTTTCAACTCTCAGATAGCACACAGGGTAGGATGGAGCCAAGATGGTGGAGAGCAGACATGGTTTCTGTGAGCTCCTCTGACCTTCTCTCAAACCAACAGCAGATTAAGCCTCTGATCTGGTTTTGGAGTCACAGAACTCACAAATAGCTAAAGTATAACATATTTCCAGAAAAAGATACTTCAGAAGAATGTCAGAACAGATCTGTTTTAATTATGGAGGAGGACAGTCTTCAGATCCCAGACTACTTCTAGTGTAGGGAGCCTGGGGCAAGGAGATGGGGTGGGGAGCCAGAGAATTGCTGTTTGACCATCTGGGAATCTTCTGTAAGGCTCTTAGGCTGCTCTGTCCTGATTGCAATAGGTGGTTTAGCAGATTGGCTATAAAACACCCAAATGGTAAATTTTAAGCCACAGAGCCCTGGAAAAACCTGGGAACTGGCCATGATTACCCAGTACTGTAAGTCAGTCAGAAACATCAATTCTAGGGCAAACTAAAGTGGCTGTCATCTCTTTGCCTTAAGAGCAGATCTCAACCCTAAATAAATGAGCCACACAGCAAAAACAACTCTGACCATAAGCAACTTTTTATGAAAAGAAAGAACAAACCTCAAACCCTGAGGTTCCTAAGGGCAAATCAACTCCAGATGAAGCCCTAAAGGGACATGCAAGCTGGTCCCCATTTCACAAGGCTTTCTTGGAAGATTTCAAAAAGAATCTTAAAAGAGAATTAAAAGAAAAATGGGGAAAGGAAATGAGATCTTTGCAAGAGGGTATGGAAAAGAAAAAAATATTTTCTGAAAAAAATCCTTAAAATAAGATTAGATGACATAAAAAGCATATGACTCCTTACAAAATAGAAATAAAAAATATACCAATTCATTGAAAAAACAGAATTTGTGAATGGAAAAAATGCAGTGAATAAAATACTTCAATTGGTCAAATATAAAAGGAGTTAAAAAAAGTAACTGATGAAAACAATTCTCTAAAAATTGGAATTCAAAAAATGGAAGTGAATGACTCTAGAAGACTTCAAAAATAAGTCAAAACAAAAAAAAAAAAAATGGAAAAAAAAAGAAAACATGAAATACCTGCTAGAAAAAACAACTGACCTGGAAAATAGATCTAGGAGAGACAATCTAAGGATTATTGGACTTCCTGAAAACCATGATCAAACTAAGAGAATAGACATCATTATTCAGGAAATCACCAAGGAAAACTGCCCTGATATCCTAGAACCAGAAGGTAAAGTAGCCAATAAAAGAATTCCCTGATCACTTCCTGAAAAAGACCCCAAAATGAAAACTCCAAGGAATATAGTAGCTAAATTTCAGAATTATAAGAACAAGGAAAAAATGCTGTAGGTATCCAGAAAGAAACAATTTAAATACTCAGAAGTCACATTCAGGATTACCCAAGATCTTGCAGCTTCTACCTTACAGAATTGAAGGGTCTGGAAACTGATATTGCAAAAGGCAAAGGACTTTGGATTACAGTCAAGAATAAACTATGCAGCTAAAATGAGCATTGTCTTTCAGGGAAGAAGATGGATATTCAATGGTACAGGTGAATTTCATTTATTTCTGGTAATAGCACACAAATATTAACCATGTCTCTCATTTACTTAATAAGCTTCAATCATTCCTTTGATTCCCAGGAGCAAATAAAAAAAATCCTTTTGCTTTCCCAGCTTTCTCAGCTTTCCCAGACTCAATTCTTACTACCTTTTTAAGCCTCTTCTATTTTACTTCCCTCTGCATATTGTTTTCTCAAAGACTATTCATTTCCTTCTGGTTCTTGCACACAATATATCATCTGCCCTTCCAAGCATTGTTCCAGGTTTCCCTCCAACCAGGAAATGAGTGCTTTCCTCATATTTGCCTTCTGCCTTGTATGGTGGGACTCAGCTCATATCTCACCTTCTCCAAGATCTTTCCCTCCCAATGTCTCTTAATGACAGTGATTTTCCTATGAAATTGTCCCTATGTTCCTATGAGATTGTCCCCCAAATTTATTCTGTAGTAACCTTGTGTGTACATAGCTGTTGGCATATGTCTCTTGCCCATTAGATTGGGATCTCCTTGAGGGAAAATATCATCTTTTACTCTTCCTTGAATCCTCATCATTTAGCATAGTCTGTGACAAATAGTAGGTATTTGATAAATGCTTTTCAATGCTGAAAATGAAAATCATTTCATTTAATTTTAATAACAAAGATGACAATGATAATGATGGTAAATGAGATTACCAGTGAGGTCACTTCAAACTTTCAGTTTCAGAATTTTGTAAACGTCAGAATGTAGATTTATTTAAAATTAAGCCTGATGTTCGTCAGGAACCCTGTTAACCTTGGGAATACAAAGACAGAAATTAAATCAACTATGTACTAAAAAAAGCTTGCACTTGGCATGGGGCAGTGAGAAAGAGAAGAAGGGAGGGATATTAGAAATACATTATCAAGTAAATACAAAAATATATAAGATTAAAAAGTGGGTTTGTGTAGCGAGCTGTCGTCTCTAGAAGCTGCTGGATCACTCTCTGGGAAGAGATCTGCTGTGTGTTCTACTCAAATCTCTCCGACAGATTCTTCTTCCTGTAACGAACCGTTGTCTCCAGGCAGTTGCTGTTAACTCTTGTCCAGAGAAGTGACTTTCCTTCCTGCAGAGAGCCCCGTCAAGCCTGATGCAATGCAGAGTCTTCTTCTATCTCTGGCTGTCCTCTCTTTTATCCTCCCAGAGAATGGGCGTGGGATAATGCAAGGGCTTCTGGGAAGAACCGCTTCAGCCAATGAGCTTGCTCCTTCTATCAAGTCAACCTGAGTTCTCACCTTGTAATTGTCCAGACAACCTGAATTCTCACCTTGTCACTGTCCAGACAACCTGAGTTCTCACCTAGTAATCCTAACAGATTTGGGTTTGTTTTGAGGGTAGAAATAAGGTTATGCTTCTTATAGGAGATATCATTTAAAATGAACCTTGCTTTGCAAAGGTGAGTGTTGAAAACTATTTTTGCATGTATTTGAAATAATAAAAAGCTATTAAAAATAAAAAGTACCCTGAAGGAAAAAGAGTATTTAAAATGCTTGAGGTGGAAAGGCCTTCAAAGCACGAGAAAAAAAAAAACAGTGCACAAATATTGAACTGGGATATGATATTTTGTATATAGAACAGCAAATAGGCCATTGTGGCTGCAAAGTAGACTGAGTGTAGAGAATAGCATTCAATAAAAATCTTAAAGGAAGTCTGCTGCTAATCAATTATTCAGTCAATAAGCAAACATTTATTAAAAGATTTTAATAAGATATTTAACATCTCTTGGCCTCTTTTTTTATTTGTAATATGAACTCATTAGAGAAATCCCTTCTATGACCATAACCCTGGTTGTTAGGCACTGGGCCCAGCACTAGGAATACACAGACACATACAGTCCTATCGCTAAAAAAGCTTGAAGTATAATAGAGGAGATAGCACAATCTGGACAATGGATAGCAGATGGAGAAAAGGCAAGGAGATAGCACTGGTATAATCAGATGGATAACAGATAGAGGCAGAAGAGAGGGAGAAAGCACAGGTACAGACAGCTGGATAGCAGATGGGAGATGGGAGTAGATGGTAGACCTGGAAGGGAAGGCACTAGCAACTGATCCTGCTGAGACAGCAGAGCATCCAAGATGGATTCTAGGAGGCCATGGTTTGGTATTGATATAAACCAGAGAATAGAAGTATATTTGTGAATCTACCATGCTCTCCTGCTCTCCTTCTGTCAATGGTTTTATATTAAAGCCAAGTTTGCATAGAGGGGGTGTGTGTGTGTGTGTGTGTGTGTGTGTGTGTGTGTGTGTGTGTGTTTGAGAGGCTTTATGTCTCTGTGGACCAAGACCTGGCTGGATCTGTAAGCCATTCTCCATATGTGTCTGTCTCTATGAAATCCCCAGGTTAGGTGCTATGAGCAATGACTCATTCTCCCTAGCTCCCATCTGTACCCTGCCCTTTTTCTTCAAATACCCCCCCCAGAATGTTTCTCAAGGAATGACACTGGACCTTGACTTTCCACCACATCTGGTGCCCGGTGCCTGGTGCCCAGCAGGCATTCAGAAGAGATGAATCCCTGTGAATGTTCACCCCATGCTTTCCAGGCTTAGTCTGGAAACCACCTTCTCATGGAGCCAGAAATCACAGCTCCCAGTCCTCCCAGCACTTTTTCTGAGGCACTGGATCTAGAATGCCCAGCATTCACTGAGCTCTCATTAAATTAGACATTGTAGCCACTGAGGTGGATGAGATGAGCTCTGGAGGCAAGTTCAGTATAGCCTGGAAAGGCATCAAGGCTAGGGCTAGACTTCAAGGGAATCTGTCCTGGGGCCCCAGTTCAGCTTCTCAGAAGCTGTTTAAGTGGACTGCTGTCTCAGCGTTTCATCGGCCTCCTCAGTGGAAATGAGAGCAGGAAACACTCAGTATCTCCCAGGATTTGGTGAGAAGCCACAAGGCAGCTAGATGGTATAGGAGAAGGTACATGACTCAGTGGATAGAGTGACAGGTCTAGGGGACAGGAAGATCAAAGTTCAGACACATAGGTGTGTGTGAACCTGGGCAAGTCACTTGAGCCTCTCTGCCTAGTTTACTAATCTGTAAAATTAGCTGAAAAGGAAAATAGCAACTTCAGTAGCTCTTAGGCTCATGATGAATCAGATATGACTGAAAATGACTGAATAATATGAGATATTACGTGTGAAGGGGTAGGCAGGCAAGTGATCCTGTGGAGAGAAAACAGGAATCACTCTTGGAGAAACTGAATTTGAATTCTGACTAAATACTTACTAGCTGACCTTTGACCAATCACTTAACATCTCTGTTGGACTCAGTTTCCTCATCTGTATAATGGGGATAATAACATCTATCTCCATCAAAAATGATAATATATTTAAAATAATTTGCAAAAAAAAAAAAATGTAAAAAGTGCTGTGCAAACCTGTAAAGTTCCAAACATTCATCTTCCTTTATTGGCTAACTTTTGAAGATGATCACTTCTTCCCCATCCCTGACACTTCACTTACATTAACTTGCTTTGGTAGAGGGGGGAAAGTGAATGTTTAAACATTTCAAAATATGAAACATGTGTCTCAAGAGGGAAGATGCAGGAGGAAGTTACAGAGAGGTACATTTTGGATTGATGTCAAGAAAATCTATCCAAAAATAGAGCTGTTTTTAAACAAACAAACAAATGAATAAATGAATAAATAAAGATTACCAAGTTTCAGGTGCAGGGAGCCACATTATGAATTTTTTTTCAAGCAAACCAGCTATTCAACTAAAAGAATTTTACATTCTTCATTCCTTTTTGGTGTGAGTAAGACCAAGGATAATACTATCTTTTCCAACATGAAAATTCTGTGATTCTGTGACTAATAAGGTATAGTGGAGGGCATGCTGAACTTGTGTTCAAATCCTGCCCTTCCCATTTATTACCTTTGTAAAATCTAGAAAGTCTCCAGAAGCCAAGATGGTGGCATGAAGCCAGAAAGTTGCTTGACCTCTCCCATTTTCCCTCAAATTTCTATTGAAAAAAAAACAGATTTAAACAAACTTTAATCTACAAATGAAGCATAGAAAGGTAAGCAGGAAGAAAAATACATATTATTTAAAGGTTTAATTGTTTACATGCCTAAATGGAAAAAAAAAAAAAAACAATGTCTATAACTCTTGAGAACATTATCACTGGGGCAAACAGAGGAGGCTATCACATGAAATAAAGTGTGGTTCTGAATGGACTCTGATGTGATAACATCAAAGAATAAAACAATAAGGGATGGGAAAAAGTCCATACTTTATAAAGAAGAAAGGGTAGATTTAATGGGACAACACAAATAGACACAAAAGACTTATTACAACTGTGGGAGAGAAAGAGAAGGATGTGAATTGTCTGAAGCTTGATCACATCAGTTTTGGTTCTAAGAGGAAATAACTTAGTCATTTAGTGGGATGTGGACATTTATGTATAAAGAAGTAGAAGGAGAAAGAGGAAAGAAGAGGGAAAGGCAGGATAGAAGAGAGGGCAGAAACACTAGAAAAAAAGTTAAGAGAAGGGGGAAAGGTGTGATAGAAGATGAAGTAATAGATGGGATGGGTAAAACAAAAGCAGGATTAAGGACAGAGTGGAAAGAGAGAACAAAAGAGAGAAAATAGGATGGAAGGAAATATAGAGCAAGTAATCATAACTGTGAATATGAATGGGATGAACTCACATAAAATAGAAATGAATTCAGTTGATTAAAAAAACACAATCCTTCAATATATTGTTTACAAGAAACACATTTGACATAGAGAGACATATACAGAATATAGGTAAAAGACTGGAATCAAATTTATTATGCTTCAGCTGAAGTAAAAACAACAACAACAATAACAACAACAACAACAACAACAAATCTGGGATAGCAAATCTGATCTCCAATAAAGTAAAAGTAAATGTATATCTAATTAAAAGAAATAAAAAGGGAAAGTACATCTTGATAAAGGGTACCTTAAATAATGAAATAGGAACAAATGTTAAATGCACCAGGGGTAGAGCAGACAAATTCCTAGAGAAGATTTTAAGACAGTTAAAGGAAGAAATAGCCAGCAAAACTGTATTGGTGGGGGACCTTAACCTTCCCTTCTCAGTATGATAAAAATCTAATCAAAAAATAAAAAAGAGGCTAAGGAGTTTGATAGAATCTTAGAAAACCCGAGATGATAGACCTCTATTTGGGATAGAGGTATAGAAATTTGGGAATTGGGTAGAAAAGAATACAACTTTTTTTTCTCAGCAGTACATGTCACCATCACAAAAATTCACCATTAGCATAAAAATGTCACAATCAAATGCAGAAAGGGAGAAATAGTAAATGCTTCCTTTTTAAACTACAAAGCAATAAAAATTATATTCAATAAAGTGTCAGGGAAAGAAAGACTAAAAACCAGTTGGAAATTAACTAATCTAATTCTAAAAAATGAGTGGGTTAAATAACAAATCACAGAAATAACCCATAATTTCCCCCAAGAGAATGATAATAATGAGACAATATAGCAAAACCTATGGGATGCAGCAAAAGCAGTTCTTAAGGAAATTTTATATCTTTGAATAATGAATAAAGGAATCTTCCTGGTTAGGTACGATATTTATGTCATAGAAGGAGTTTGGCAGTACTTCTCTTTTACCTATTTTTCTATATAGTTTAAATCGTATTGGAACTAATCGTTCTTTAAATGTTTGGTAAAATTCACTTGTGATTCCATCTGGCCCTGGAGATATTTTCTTAGGGAATTCATGAATAATGAATTAGGGATTGTACATGAATAAAATAGAGAAAGACAAAATCAATGATTTGGGTATGTGATTAAAAAAGTATAAAAAAACACACATTAAAAAATCCAATTCCAATCAGAAATTCTGAAACTCAAAGGAGAGATTAATAAAATTGAAACTATTAAGTCTATTGAATTAATAAATAAAACGAAGAGTTGTTTTTTTGAAAAAATTAACAAAACAGATTAACTTTTTGGTTTATTTGATTAGAAAAAAGAAAAGAAAAGCCCAAATCACAAGGATCAAAAATGAAAAGGGTGACTTAACCACCAATAAAAAAGAAACTAAAGTAATAATTAGGCACTATTTTGCCCAACTGTATAGCAGCAATTCTGACAATCTAACAGCAGTAGATGAATATTTACAAAAATATAAATTGTCAGATTGACAGAAGAGGAAATAAATTACTTAAACAATCCCATTTTAGAAAAATAAATCAAACAAACCATTAATGAACTCCTTGAGAAAAAAAAAATTTCTATGGTCAGATGTATTCATAAATGAATTCTACCAAACATTTATAAAAGAATTAGTTCCATATGTATGTAAACAATTTGGAAAAAATAGGTAAAAGAAGAGTTCTGCCAAATTTCTTCTATGATAAAATATGGTACCAATATCTAAACCATGAAGATTCAAAACAGAGAAAGAAAATTACAGACCAATTTCCATAAAGAATATTGATGCAAAAAAATTAAATAGAATATTAGTAAAGAAATTACAGCAACCTATCAGCAGGATAATATAATATGATCAAATGGGATTTATTACCAAACCATTACCATAATCAATCTTATCAATAACAAAACCAATAGAAATCAATAGATGCAGAGAAAGCTTTTAACAAAATATAGAACCCATTCCTATTAAAAACACTAGATATCATAGGATAAAGGGAGATTTCTTTAAAAGAATAAGTACTGTCTACCTAAAACAAATAGCAAACATTATTTGTAATGGAGAAAAGCTGAACACATTCCCAGTAAGATCAAGGTGAAACAAGGTTGCCCATTATCACCACTATTATTCAAGGTTTTAGTAAAAGTGCTGACTTTATCAATGAGAAAAGAAAAAAAAATTAAAGAAATTAGAATAAGTAATGGGAAAATAAAACTACCACTCTTTGTAGATGATATGATGATATACTTAGAGAATTCCAGAAAATCATCCAAAAGCCTACTGGGAACAATTCACAGTTTTAGCAAAATTGGAGGGTATAAGATAAACCCATACATATCATAAAGATTTCTATATAATACTGACAAAGTCCATCGTTAAGAAATAGAAAGAGAAATTACATTTAAAAACCACTGTAGACAAAATAAAATACATGGGGATCCACTTGCCAAGACAAAGCCAAAAAGTATATGAACACAATTACAAAACACTTCTCACACAAATAAATTCAGATCTCAATAAATGGGGAAATATCAATTGTTCATGGCCAGGCCAAACTGATATAATTAAAATTACAATTCTGCCTAAATTTTTCTAGTTTTTCTACCATTGCCATCACAATCTAACTGACAAAACATTATTTCATAGAACTAGAAAAGATAATAACAAAATTCATCTGGAAGAATAAAAAAGCAAAAATGCCAAAGGAATTAATGAAAAAAAAAAATACAAAGAATGGTGATTTAGCAGTACCACACCTAAAACTATATTATAAAGTAACAATCATCAAAACCATTTGGTATGGTAAGAAATAGAGTGGTGGATCAGTTGAATAGATTAGATACACATAATAAGCAAGACCTATAGTTATCTAGTATTTGATAAACCCTTAAATTAAAACTTCCAGAATAAGTGTACTTATTGCCAAATGATTATTTGGTAAAAATTGTTGGGAAAACTGGAAAATAATATGTCAGAAACTTAACATAGACCCACATCTCACACCCTATATCAAAATAAGGTCAAAATGGGTACATACTTTGGGCTTAAAGGATGATGCTATAAACAAATTAGGAGAGTAAGGGATAATTTGTCTATTAGAGCTTTGGAGAAGAGGGGAATTTATGACTGAAGAAAAATTAAAGAATTTTATGAAAGGTAAAATGGACATCTTTGATTACATTAATTTAAAAAAGTTTTTGCATAAACAAAACCAAGAGATATAAAATTAAAAATTAAGAATAAGGTGGAAAAACATCTTCACAACCAATATTTCTTATAAAGGTCTAATTTCCAAAATATGTAAGGAATTGTGTCACATTTATAAGAATACAAGTCAATTTCCAATTGGTCAAAAGATTTGAAGAGACAATTTTGAGATTGCAAAGTTAAAATCATTTATAGTTATATGAAAAAGTTTTGTTTTTGTTAAATTAGAGAAATGCAAATTAAAACAACTATGAGGTACCAACTCACTTCTCTAAAATTGACTAAGAGACAGGAAAAAATAATGATAATCATTCGACGGCATGTGAGAAAACTGGGACACTAATTCATTATTGGTGGAATTGTGAAATAATCCAGCCATTCTAGAAAACAATTTGTCACTGATGCTGAGTGAAACAAATAGAGTCAGCTATGAAGTATACACAGTAACAACAAGATAGTGGAATGATTAACTCTGAAAAACTTGACTTTTCTCAATGGTTTAGTGATCCAGAGCAATCCCAATAGACTTAGGCCAGAGAATTTCATTTGCATCCAAAAATAAAGCACTTAGGAGACTGAATGTGAATCAACACATGCTTTGTTCATTTCTTTTTTTTTAATCTCTCCATTGTTTTTTTTTTCTCTCTTCTGCTCTGATTTTTCTCTTTCAACATAACTCATAAAGTAATGTGTATTAAAAATAAATAAATTTACTAGGGAAAAAAAATTCATCTGCTCTGGTCAAAACAATCATCCAAGACAATTCCAAATGACCCATGATGAAAAAATTATGCACCTCAAGAGAGAGCATTAGTAAAGTTTGAGTGCAGTTTGAAATATTTTTTTTTACTTAAAAAAAGAAAAACTCAAAAAAAAAAAAAAGAAAACAAAATAAAAAAAAAGAAAAACTCCAGTTTCGCTATTTCTATAAAATAAAAGGACATGATGCTTCCTGCATACTTTCCAATTTGAAATTTAAAATCTTATGAACATCTGTTGCTCTGGTACAGATCTTGTGATAAATGCTGTAAGCCAGAATGCACAACCATGCTAAAGCTCTTCTGTTTGGACATGTGACATAGTTGATAGACACGGACAGTTAATCAGGCGATAGAGACAAAAGTAATAATCACCAGCTCTGTGCCTGTTTGCACATCTGTCAAATGGCAGTAATCATATTGTTTTTTCTTCTGCACATGTCCTGACAGGAATATTGAGAAAATAAAATAAAACCATTTGAAAGTCTTTTTAAATTTTAGAATTTTTATTTCTCATATGTATATACTTTTTCTACCTTCTTGTTTAAGTTTAGAGATAAATAATATGTGTGGTCAGGGATCTGTGAGTAGGAATTTCAACATGAAGGCACTGAATAAAGAATCAAACCATTAGTGAATAAACATTATGTGACAAGCAGCAGTGCAAAGGATGATGGGGATGCAAAGGAAGACAAACTCTGATCTTGAGGCATTCACAATCTATGAGGGAAACCACATGCCAACAATTATACAAACAAGATCTATATAGAATAAGTTGGAAAAAATCAGAAAGAAGTCACAGCAGATTGAAAATAGATCAGAAAAACATTCCTTAGATGAAATTTTAGCTGGAATTTAATAGAAACCAAAAAATTGAGGAGGCAGAAATGAGAAGGGAAAACAGCCAGGCATGGGAGACATGGTGAAAATGCCTGTATCAAGATTTGGCATCTTGTTCAAAGAACAAGAAGGAAGCCTGGGTCACTGGACTACACAATAGAAGGGGAAAAGGGTGAATGTTAGATGTAAGAAGCCTGGAAAAGTAGAGCAATCCAGGCTATGAAGAGCTTTGAAGGTAAGCAGAGAATTTGATATTCAGTCATGGTGGTACTGGGGAGCCACTGATATTTACTGAATAAAGGGGTAACTTGGTCAGACTTCACTTTAGGAAGATCATTTGGGCTACTAAATGGAGATGATAAGATCTTTTCCCCAGATAATGGAGTTTCAGAGAAAGAAGGAAGCAATAAGCATTTCTTAATCATCTCCTGGTTACTATGTTGAGCACTTTACAATTACTATCCCATATGATCCTCACAACCCTGTGAGGTAGGTGAGGTAGGTGCTTTATTAGCCACATTTTATAATTGAGGAAACTAATATTAATACAGATTGACAGACTTTCCTGGGATAATATAGTATAATATAGTTGAAACCAGAATTAACCCATTGTACCACCTAGTTGCCTCTGGAACAGGCATATGTAGGAGCAATGCAACCAAGGCAAAATTTACAGTCTTTGGGAATAGGTTGTGGATGTGGAGTAACAAGTTGGTTGGGGGAAAAAAAAGTTAATGAATTCTGTTTGGGATATTTTGAGCTTAAGATTTCTACTGGTCATTTTGAAATAGGTCATCCATTTTGAAATATTTGAAATGCTGCTGGAAATGCAAGTTGGAATTCAACAGAAAGTTCAGGCAAGGATGTGGAGATTTGAGAATCATGAACATAGAGACAAAGTTGGAACTGGGCTTGGGAGCTGAGGAGATCAGCAAGTTAACATGTAGGGAGAATAAAACCAACATGGTAATGTCTACAACTAGCAATGTTGACTGAGATGAAAAGCAAGAAAGGAGACAGAGAAGTCATATTGAAATCAGAGCTAAGTTATTCTTCATTTCCATAGAAGTTGGCTTAGAAGAAATCTAGGAAATAAAGAAGGAATGATAGATTTATGAAGGAAGATGGGATGAACATGCAATGAGACTAGAATTGAAAGATTGAACCAAGCAAAGATTATTAAAAGGAGCAGATAGCCAAGCATGGACACAAGGAAAGATGAATGTCCAGGAAGATATAGGAGAATATAAATGGAAAAAGAAAAAGATTGGATTAAGGCTTCCTGATCTTGTAGTTATAACTAATGACCTTTTAGAAAACAGTTTTAATAAAGTGATTGGATTGGGAAATCATATTCTAAATCATGCAGTAATGAATTGGTGTTGAAGAGGAGGTATAAACTAGTCAGATGACTATTCAGAAGGTACCAAAAAGCTTATTTCAAGTATCTGAAGAGCTGTAATACCAAGCAGAGAATTTAGATATGCTAGATTGGATGCAAAAGAACCTAGGAACAACAGGTAGACAAAGAAAAGTGGTCGATTTTGATTTGATATCAGAGACAATACACAGACAAACAAGAAAAAACACATTTTAACAATTCTAATAAAAAGAAAGCATTCATACACAGCTAACACAAGGGTTGATTTTGGAGTTGGTGTCTTAGTTATTTGCAAGCAAAGGCTTGACAACAGCATTTTCGGAAGAGTAGAGATGATAGAGGATGTCTTTCATGTGTAAAATGAACTAGATATTCTCTTCCAGCTCTTCAATTCTTTAATTCACTTTAGGAACTCAAAGTGGTTTCAGATGCGAGATAACAGTTTGAGAAAGTAGCACCATTAAGTGATCCTTTTTTAAGGAAAGTATAAAGTGTTTGCAAGTTGAAGAGAGATGAATAAGAGAAAGAAGAGTAGGAGGAGGAGAGACAAGAGAGGGTGAGAGAATGGGGGTATAAAAACATTTTTCACAGAAACTTAAAAACAGTGGAAGAAATATTCATTGTTCATGGGTAGTCTGAGCCATTATAATAAAAACAAAAATTCTACCTATATTAATTTACTTATTCAATGTCATGCCAATCAAGTTATAAAAATGTATTTTATAGAGTTAGAAAAATATTAACACACTCCATCTGGAAGAACAAAAGCTCAAGGATGCCAAGGGAATCAACAAAAAAATATCCAAAGGAAAGTGAACATAAAGTCAAGATCTCAAACTGTATAACAAAGTAATAACCATGAAAATAATCAGATTGATTAATATGACAGAAAATGAAAATAACAAATGTTAGCGGGATAGGGAAGATTTGGGACACACATGAACTGCTGGTCAAGTTGTGTATTGATCCAAGCACTCTGGGGAATATTTTGGACTTATACTTAAAGGGCTATACAACTGCTCATATCCTTTGATCTAGTATCAATATTAGGTCTATATCTCTCCCCCCAACAGAAAAACAAATAAAAATAACCTATATGTACAAAAAATATTAATTAGCAGTTGCTTTATTGTGACAAAGAATTGGAAATTGAGGAGATGTCCATCAAAGATGGAACGGCTGAAAAAGTTGTGGTAAATCATTGGGATGAAATACTATTGTACCATGAGAAATGATGAATGGGATGACTTGCAAAAACCTAAGATTTGCTAAGTGGAGTAAACAGAATGAGAACATTGTAAGGAGTGAACAGAATGAGGAGAACATTGTAAACAGCAATAGCAATATTTTGTGATGATCAACTGTGAATGACTTAGCTATTTCTGGCAATACAATGATCCAAAATAAATCCACAGGACCTAAGACAAAAAATATTATCTGCTTCCAAATAAAGAAGTCTGATGGAGAGGCAAATTGCAAACCACCTTAATAGCTTGCCAAGAAAAGCTCAAATGTGTTCATGAAAAAAAAATAGTTCCTAGTTAATAATACCTAAAAATAATAGCTGGTATTTTTATACTTGAATAAGTTTGCTAAAATGAGAAATTAGTGCTATTATTATCCCCATTTTATAGATAATGAAACTAAGACAAACAAAATTCAGTGGTCTGCCAGTTATGCAGCTAATAATTGACTGATGTGATATATGAAGTCAGGTTTTCCTGACTGGAGATCCAGTGATCTGTGCACTGAATCACACCCATCTCCAAGTTCAATCCACCCCTTTATTGGAACAACCATTCTTAGGACTCTATTTTATCAAAAAGATAAAGAATAGAAAGATTTTTTTGTGCAGTTTTTTTTTTCTTTTATTCTTTGCCATCATCACCTCTCCAATCATGTTCCTCTAAAATATGGGAATTACAAGTATAAATCACAAGCTCTCTATATAAATCTATCTCTAATTCCCTATGCTTGTCTCTGTCAAAGAGATGTGATATAAAGGAGAATATATTTTTCCTTGTTATTATATCACAAAACTGAGCCCTTCTCTCAGGTCCTTCAGCTAAAGCCCTTATTCAAACCCTCATTACTGGTGCTCTTTACTGGGATCCTCTTAACAACTTTTCCTGGGTCTCATCTCTACATGAGAGACAATCAAAAGTGACCTTCCTTGACTTCAAAATGTGGCCCCTATTCTTCTGTGGCAGTTGTTTATTGCAGATAAATTTTCATTTATTGAGATTTTGATATAGATGTTTGTGATAACATATTATAAAGTAACAACTGTGGAAAGCCAGCCACCATTGTCATAAAGGAAGGATAAACTATTCATCAGCATTCTCATAGACTCCACAGGGTGCACCTGCTCTCCTTGAATAAGAAGCCACCAGCTATCAGGTTTAATAAGGAGAGATGGGAAATACGAAAGGGTGTTATCTCTGGGACTGGGCTTCGATTCTATCTCAGCAAAACAGACATTAATGTTCTTTTGGGTTTATTAAAGAATTGAGGTACATAATAGGGCTAGGGATGATTATATAAGCAAAGACAGAGAAAGAGGGGGATGTTTTCAGCCAAAAGGGAGAACAACAAAGATTTTGTATTCAAGACTTGTTTTCTTTAAACCAGAATGAAAATACTCTTTTCCTGAAACTTATGACAACAACCATGACAACAACAGAAATAACATGGTCTTAGACTGCACTAAGAGATCTTAGTGTAAAGAACGAGAAAGTCAATAACTTTACAAAGAGGGAAAAGACCTACATAGAGGAAAATGGTGATAGCAGCATTTCTTATAATAAAGTACTGAAACAAAGTGGACTTCCATCAGTCATTCAGTAAACAAGCACTTATTTAGCACTCTTTTATATTCCAGGCTATGTACTAAGTGGTGGGAAACAAACAAAAAATATTTTGCTATCTCAGGTCACTTTTTTTAATGACCTGACACTTAATAGACCTCTTTTTTCACAAAGTACTTTGAATGTGGCATTTTTTTGAAAGATATTTGCTCCTCCTTCCAGATCCTTAGAGGGACAAAGCTAAGTTAAAAAGAGGGTTAAATTATCCAAATATCATCTTGAAATCTTTGATCTTACAGATACAGCAAATGAGATGCAGAGAGAAGAAAGGACACCTATGAAGTCTTGCAGGTTGCTTAAAATCAAATCTTGGTATCAAAGTCAAGATTTGTGACTCCAGATCACACCGCCCATACACACACATACACTCACTCACACATACAAACACACACAAACACATATTCGCACACACATATGCACATGCATCCCAATTGCTTTCTGGACTATTTCAAGCCACATCTAATTATCAGCCAGAAATACCTGCAGAAGAGGCTTTAATTAATGTTTTCAAGGGCTGGAGAAGTGAACCATAATTGTACACACAGGCCTTGATCTTGTGCAAATTGCTTTAGTTTTAGGAGGACATTTGCAAGGAGAGTAGGAGATTACATTATCTAACCAAGTCTTACATTTCAGTCTTCCAGGGTTAATGATGCCATTAGACCTATTTTTCTTGCTATGAGCTAACCAGGACCCCATTTTACCAAAAGCAGGTGAATGGGCCATTTTTATTTAACTTGATATATTCAATTTCTTCCCCAAATAAAACACAGCCAGTCAATTGCTCGATAATATGGGCTATAAATTCTCTCCGACTCATTCTTATTAAAAATGTCTAACATTCCCTCTTACACTCATATTTAAAAACCCACTGAATTTTCCACTTACTTTCATCCAATGACATGGCATGAATTGTCTTTTCTGCACCAACTAGCTCCTGCTGCCTTCCTCAGAAATGGGAAAGAGGAGGTTATAGTCAGGAAATCTCAAGAACACTCAGTATTTTTCTGCAGCCAGATAAGGAATATGGGATGGAGGGTATTGGGCACTGAATCAGATGATTTGGAGTCTAATTTACCAACTACATGGCAATGAGGGGTCACTTCCACACTCAACTCCTCAGTTCCTTCTTCTAGAAAATGGGTATAGTGTTGTAGTGATGTAATGACAAGAATTCTGTACTTGGGGTCAGCGTACAGAGTTATCAATTTCAAAACCAAGAATAGCAATAGATAAGTAGACAGATGGGTGGATGGATGGACAGATAGAGACAGACAGATAGAAAGAGACAGAAAGAGAGGTAGACATAGATAGATGAAAGATGATAGATGATAGATACTGAAGGTTTGCTAAGTATATTAAATATTATCTCATTTAATACAATAATCTTGCAGGCTAGAGTGCCATTATCTATGTTTTACTGGTAAGAAAATTGAGTCTGAAAGAAGTGATTTGCCTAGAGCTACATGGCTAGGAAATATAAATGATTCAAACTCATGCCTTTCTGATTCCATGTCAAGCATTGTACCATCTAATTTCTAGCTTTGGTTCATTAGGTAAGTCATTTCTTCTCTATCTTGCACTAGATGTTCTTTAAGTATTTCAAAGTCAAAAATTGAACCTATTCTCTTCCTTTCTTTGCTTCTCTCCTCAAAAACTAATTCTATTCTTTCTAATTTTGGCTTTTAAAGACCTTCACAATTCCTTATCTATATATTCTATAACCCAGTGACACCGATTCAAACTTTTCTCCATCCTACACACATCTCCCAACCAGGTCTCCCATTCTTGGAATACTTCCCTTCCTCCTTTGTACCTACTGGTTTCCCTTACTTCTTTGAATGCTCAATTTAAATCCAATCTCCTGAAAGAAAACTTTCCTGATCTCTCTTGGGGCTAGTACCATCTCCCTGGAATTAACTTTCATTTGTATATTGTGTGTACTTAGCTTTTTGCACAGTCTCTCTCCTTAGAATGTTAAGCTTCTTGATCATAGGGACCAAGTTTATTGTTATTGTTTTGTTTTTTGTCTTTCCTTGTTTCTTTTGTGTTTAATAAATTCTTGGCACATAGTGTCAAATGCTTGTTGATTAACTGATTGATTGGATTTCAAGTTCCTTCTTTTTAAAATGAAACTCCAATTGAGATTTCACTAGTTCAAACCTGTGAAACATTGGAGGAAGAGGAGCTGGAAGTTGGGGATTTGGTTTTCTATCCTCAGCTCATCCACTAACTCACTATGCTGCTTCAAGTTTATTAATCACCCCTTCTGGGTCTTAATTTCTTCCTCCAAAAAATGAAAAGGGAAAACTAAGTGATCTCTGAGTTCCATTTTTAGATAGTAATCCAATGATGTGCATTGTCTCTCTTTGTGTTTTCTTTATAAGTTAAGGAATATTACATGAGTCATCAACAAGTCAAGAATATTTTTGTATCGGTAGCATGGTGGGAGCGTTTACTTTACTGACTCCAGAGTTAATTCATGCCTATAATATTGTGCCTTTAATGTATGGTTATTATGGATCACATTAAGGATGTCAGGAGGTCTATGCCTGTAAATGTAAAAGCATCCTAAGAATAATAAGAACAACAGTAATAATAACAATAGAAATGAAATAGGCATAGCTAATGTATTTATAGAACTAAAAAAAACACCTCTTCCATATGATCTTATTTGCTCCTTACAACAACTCTGCAAAACAAGTGACATATTATTCCCATATTATAGGGAGTCAAATGAGTTTCCAAGAGCATGTTTTGCTTAGGATCACACAGCTTGTATGGATTGGAAGTGGGCCTCAAACCCCACAGGATTCTTAGGACAGTGACAATAAACAAATAATAGTAAGCACAAGCAGATAGTTTATATAGTAGATGAAATGTTAAAATTGGTATATATGTTTATGTGTCCATATGTGTATATAAGCATGTATATTTACTTTTGATTTTATGTGTATATATACATCACATGTTACTTAAGTACATACATATGTATGCATATATATATACATATATACACATAGATATAGAATATCTATAAAAAAGACAAAGACAAATCTCCTGCAAAGCTGAATATTTTTAAATGGATTTTTAATGTAATAGAAGACTGCAAGAATTTTTGAGGATATGTCATCACTGCCTAGCAATTTTGAAATCCAAACACAAGAACCTAGAAAATAAATGAGAAACAAGTCAATTTGAGCAATTGAAAGAGTTTATGATTATGTCACGCTAATGGTGGGAGGAGAAACAAGATCTCTTTCAGAACCCGAACGTCTTCAAACTATAGCAAAGGAACAAAAAGAGACAAGCAGAGGTATTATATTAGTGGTTATCATCTGAGGGTGTGAAGAGGAAACCGAGAAAAAATCCTAACATTAGCATAGAAAGGAGAGGAAAGGGGGCAGTGGAGTTTGTTGCATTTATTCACCACAATCTATAAGCGTGTGGACATGCTCAACCCTTCTTTGTCTATTTCAGAGAAAAATCAACTTCATTTTTGCTCCCTTCTTTTACCCTATATTTTTCTTGAACCTTAATTTTCGAGGTTAAATACTGAATCTCAAACACACACACACACACACACACACACACACACACACACACACACACACACAATGTAGAGAATAAATATAGCTAATTCAAAAAAGAAACAAACAAGGATAGAGATGACATAATACAAATAATAATGCATAATCCTAGGGGTTTAGTTAGTGCTTGACAAATACTTATTTCTGCCTTACTTCTCAGCACAGTATGGTATACAGCAAGTGCTTAATAAATGTTTTGATTTGAATTGACTTGATATATGAAGGTAAAGAAATATTATTGCAGAATTCCATAAGAGAGAATTTCAGAAGTACTATGAACTGATGTCGAGGGAAGAGAGAAGAAATAAGCTATGAAGTTATGCAAGGACAAATACATTTTTGAAAAATATAAAAACTCTGATCAAAATGAAGACCAATCTTGTACCTAGAGGACCTATGATGAAGAAGGGCACGTACCCTTAACAGATGAGGGTCAGAATCAAGGTGTACACTCCATTTTGGACATAGCTACTTTTTCAGTCTGTTTTAATCTGTCTATTTGATTTTGGTTTTGTTATTTGTGAGCCTGCTTGTTTAAAATGTTTTTTCTTTCATTTTCTTTATTAGTTGAGATGGAACTGGAAAAGAAACATGTAAAAATGAATAATGATGACAGCGAAAAATAATAGTTTTTGAAACACAGTTTAACGTTCATAGAGGAAAACGGAAGAAAATCTAGATGAGAAGAGTTTTGAAAGCAAAATGCATAATTTTATATCCTTTTTCAAAAAGCAAAAGTATAAAATGGATATTTATGGTAACATAGAATCATATTTTATGTTCTAATGAAATATGGAAATTTTATTTCTCCCTCTTATGTGGTTGTGTGTATTTATGTTGATGTTCAAAATAAAAAAAAAAGGCAGAATGTTTAGCCATAGGGACAACTGAATCTGAAAAGGTTTGATCCCTATGCCTGGAAATGATGAAAATCATCCTGGTCTTATAATCAAGAAAGGCTGATTCTCATAACTGTCACTTAGATCTCCCTCCCTAGTCCAGGTTCTCTTCCCATCTTTCACACTATGGGGGCTTAACCTGTATCTGGCACCCAGGAAGCACTCAGTAAATGCTGGTTTGATTGACTTGACAATAAAAAGTGAAATAAAACATCTCCTCCTGGTGGAACAACCGGGAGATTAGCCATGTGAAGGATTCTCCTGGGTTCCCACAGTGTTAGAAGTCCTACCTAGACGAGTCCTAAAGTATATTGTGTGATTGATGTGTCCATCAATCAATTAAATCATTATTTATAAAGCACCCTTGTTATGGCTTTAAAAGTGTGAAATAGTGTGTCAAGCTCTGAGACAAAAAATGAAAAAAAAAAAATCCTGTCTTCAAAGAGCAGTATTGCAATGGTAGATTTCAGGATTCTAGTGGAGACTATATATAAATATGTGTATGTATATTTGTGTGTGTATGTATATGTGTGTATGTATATATATATATATATATATATATATATATATATATATGTGTGTGTATATATATATATATATATATATATATGTGTGTGTATATATATATACTTATATGCACACACACATATATATATGTGTGTGTGTATATATATATATATATATATATATATACACACACATATGTGTGTATATGTATAAATATACTTATACACACACATATAGATAGATAGATAGATAGATAGATAGATAGATATACATCTGTCTACCCAGATAGATACTGGATAGACAGATGGTAAGAGTGAAGGGGGATAGCATTGTGAAAGATGGAAGGACCAGGGACGACTCCTTGCAGAAAGTGACATTTGAGCTAAGTCTTAAAAACGAACGAAGAACACAAGAGATAGATGAGAACACAGAGCAGCTCCCACACTGAAGATAGCCAGTTCAAGGGCTCAGAATTGGGAAATGTCATGGTGTATGGATGAGGTTTGGGTGGATCACCCCCATTACTCATGTAGCTTCACTGAGTCTCAGTATCCTCATCTCTAAAATGATTATGATATAGATCTAATATCTCGAATCAGAGAAATTTCCAATAGGAAGAAGAGTTACTGGGGAAGTAGTGTAGTATAATGAGAAAGGGCATGCATTTGGAGTTAGAAACTAAGTTCAGATCTTGCCTCTGTTGCTCATTCTCTCCACAACTGATTCTCATTTGTCTCAACTGTACAATAAGGGAATTCATCCGTGTGGCTGCTGAGAATCCTTCAAGCTCTAGATCTATAATCATGTTCTCACCGGGTTGGGGAGATGCATGTTGCTCTGCTTTCCTGTCATTCTGGGGTAATTCTGTAGGGCTCCTCTGCTACAGGAACAGTGCATTCTCTCAAATCAGTTTCCCTAAGGTTTCAGTCACTACTTGTCCTAAATCTCATTCTCCTCAGGTTCCCTTCCCCTTCCAACACATCCAAGGCCTGCTTTCTTCCTCTCTTCCTGCTTGGTCCCCCTTAGTGCTACCTTTCCACCAATTTTAAATTCACCTTCACTCCTGAATGACAGACTTGTAAAATAATCCAATTAGAAGCCCGTTAACGAGCCCCTCAGGGGCCCCTCTAATGAACAAATGGATGTGAATTTCCATCTTCTCAATGAAGAAAAAGACTACAAGTCAAGCCAGAATCTGGGAACAAGAGTTCACTAATTGAAGGAGACAAACACCTGGGCTCTAAGATAGGCATTTGTTTATGTATATTAATCCAACACCTTTTTAAAGGGCAAAATGTCTGAAATGTGCTAATTGTTAAAGGAGAGGGACTCTCACTAAAGATGAACATGAAGCACCATTAGTTCAAAAATAAGATACCTCCCTCCCAGTTAATTATACCTTCTCATGGATTTTATTTCAGGATCATAGTACTTGGAGCTTAAAAAGGCCATGGAGATCATCCTCATAACCCATATGCTGGTTTTATGGAAGAGCTAAGAAAAGGAAGAGGTAAGGGACAGGCAACAGGCAAAGGATTTCAACAGCCACAGAATCCCAAAATAATAATAATAATAATAACAATAATAATTGGGATTTTTAGTGGATTGCAAGGTCAAAGGAAATCAACAGCACGACATGGCATCCTCAAACTTCTAATGCGATCATAGATTGTGTTCATAATAATTTGAGAGAGGCTATCATTAACAGCAGTTGAGGAAACATTCCAGTAATGAAATTTAAGATATTTGAGTTGGGAAAGACCCTTGTGATGAGTTAGTTCAAGGTTTAAAATGAACAACCTAGAATAAAGAAAAGTACAGCTCAAGGATCTCCAGTAGTTTGAATTCTATCTCTATCGCTCCCCACAAGTTAATAAGTGAGACATTTCACCACTTGGGAACATGCAAAATGAAAACATTGGACTAGTTAGCTTCCAAGACCTCTTCCACATCTAAATTATGAAGCTCATAATTATAATTATATATATATATAATTATAAAAATAATAAATATAATTATATATTTATAAAATTATATAATATTATATAATTATATAAATATATATAATTTATAAAAATATATAATTATATTATTATATATATAATATAATATATATATATAATATACATATTATATATATATTAAATTATATTATATATTATATATATTATTATTATTATATAATTATATAAATATATATAATTTATAAAAATATATAATTATATATTATAAAAATATATATATAATTATAAAAGTAATTATAGACAAATAATATGGCCAATATCAAATCAATTTGAAGTGGTAGAAGAAAATCTTGAACTTTGATTCTCTGACTCCTTGTCCAACTCTCCTTTCACTTCACTCTACTTTCTAGCATTCATCTACAATTTCCTTTAGAACATGACTCAAAAATATTATGCTATGGGATTAGGGAAATGGATTCATGGAGTGTCATTTGCATTCATTTGCATATCTAGGTTAAAAACATTATAGACCCAGCAAGAGAGAGTCTCTCTATTGGCTTTGAAAAATAATCAACTCTTCTCAAATTTCTGCCGAGCTCATCAGCCCCATTCTCCTTTGAAGCCACTAGGAAAGGGCTGGCAGCAGCTGCATTGGAGATCAGAAAGTCTTTATGTCCAGCTGGGCTATCAAATATTGTAGTGCCTGATCCTTCTTAAAGGCACATGGACTGCCAGTGCATCATTTGCCTCCTTTGAGAAGTGAATATGACATATTGCATATCAAGAATTAAAAAATAAAAATAGAGACTTGAACCTAGGTTTAAAAATAATGAGGTATGATTTAATCAAGGGAAATATGAGGTCATAGTTTGTGGTTCCTCCTGCCCACAAGTCTTCTATTGAAAGCTGAATGTACTCTATCAAGAAACCAAATTCTTCCAAAAGAGAATTGGGATTTTTAGTGGATTGCAAGGTCAATGGAAATGAATATCATGACATGGCATCCCCAAACGTCTAAAGTGATCATAGATTGTGTTAATAATAACTTTTAAATCTATGACCTTCCTAGCTTTCTCTCTTTCTTCTCTTTTTCCTCAGGCTAGTACAAAAGATGTTTTTCTGGGATTTCGAGTTACAAAACACTAAAAAATGACAGATGATTCTTCTTCTAGACAAGAAGATAAAAAGCTGGTTTCAAAGTCAATCTGGGCAAATCACTTACCTTCTCTGTACTTCAGACAAGTTGTAGAAGCTATAATTTGTAGTAAAGGTACTTACCTACACTGATGGAGCTAGGTTGCTAGACTTACCTGAAATTAGTTAGGTTCTTTACTGCCAATTAACTGGGAAAGGGGAGAAGATAAGAGGAAAAAGTAAAGATTCTTGCCACCCCCCAAAAAAATGCAAGAAAATGATGAAATTGTATAAGGCCCACAACCCACCTTGATGGATTTAGAAGTTACTCATGACATCTGAAATGGCAGAAATTTAAGGTTCAGATATATTTCTATCTGGGAGGTCAAAGAGGATTAAAATTAATTGTCAGATAACATCTAAGATTTTATTGTAACTTTAAACAAACAAGTTTGGTTGAGTAGTGATGCTAGAAGTCAGATTATCTGGAGTTTAGAAGACAGTGAGAGGAAAGGATGTGGAATCAGAGTGAATGGCTTTTGGAAACCTCATCAGAGCCATGGCTGGAGTAGGATTTATCATGTGGGTTAAACAAAACAGAGGCTTTTTAAGAGGAAGGTCAATGGATACCTTGTGTCCTTGGGTACTTTAATCTTAAATTGTTCTCCTCTCTGACTTCTATTAATGACCAAGTTGTGCATTATCCATGTCAAATGAAGAAGTGTCCTACCTAGAAAAGACCAGTGAGAACAGAGTTGATAAGTGAATGGTATGTTTGTTTCAGTCTTGGATAGAGAACTTCAAAAAAAGATGCTTGAGACTGAAAAGAATCTTCTAATTCATATATTCTCTAAGAGGAAGAATTCTTACATAGACAGAAATGTTTACTGGCTGCAGAAAAGAGACATTCTTTTTCAAGATCTGTCCCAAAGGGTAGCCATCTTTTTTTAGGAGCTCTGATTGCTTAAATGAAGGCAGCACAGACCCTTTTACAAATAGAACAGTTCTTCAAAAACACAATCACTATAGATTCCATGTCTCTTTTCTCAGCAAAACTTGAGAACATTTCAGATTTCTCCATCCCATCTGGGGAACAAAGATATAGAAGTATACAAGGGCTTTGGGTTTGGAATTTATTTAGAAATAAACTTCTAGGGAACGGAACCAAAGTAAAGGTTTTCTATTCTTCAACTCAAGAGGTATTTTGATAAATCTACATTAAGTAAATGACTTTGCTCAAAAAAAGGGAGGGAAAATAGTTCTTAAATTTGAAGTGCCATTAAGCACTGCAACTGATGAATTTATAATGCTTGAGAACAAAAGAGGGGAAGATTCCCATGAGAACTGATTCTAATTCTCAAAGATTCATTCATCACTTTGCTTAATCTGCACTGCTACCATAGGAATGACAATATCCACCCCAGTCTGCTGCTTTCTACTACTTTCTCAGGGACTGATAATCATATCAGTATTTCTTTTAGTACTGGGAATGGCCTAATATGACATTTTAGTCATTGGACTGAACCAAGTTTCCTTCTACTTCCAAGACCATCAAGTACACCTGACATTCTCGGCTTCATCCATAGTAGCCCCAAGCCTTCATTCTTCTACCCCACTGGTCCTTTTCATTTTACCCTCTGAATCCCTCTTCTATTCCTTTAACATAATATTCACACCTCATTCCCCATATCCAGAAATTGAAAGAGGATGGGATGAATGGGAAGAAATTGTACTTATGATTCCACAGTGATTTCCTATCTCTGAAATGTTGTTGAGGCATACTGAGAAATGATGACTCATTATTTAGGATCGTGTAGACAACATGATTCAGAAATAGAATTTAAAAATCAATAGCTTCTGCGTTACTTTCAAAAATATTTGATATTCCCAATACATACATGGTAATTTCATCCTTATTGAATGTGAACTCCTAGAGATCAGGAAAAAAAATATTTTTCCTCTCTTTTTATAAAAACAATGGCTAGCATTTAAGGCTTGCAAAGAACTTCACAATTATGATATTATTTAATCCTCACAGCAACCCTGCAAGGGACAATTGTCTCCACTTTAGAGATGAGGAAACTAAGGTTGAGAGAACTTGGATAATTGACACCTATGGCAAGCATTTATTAACAGACTACATAAATTTATCTCTAGAACATTTACATCTTTCTCTGCCTTGATCCTTTTTTCTGAGAAAAAGGTGTTTCTTCTATTTGACAAAATCAACCCCCGTTCCTGAGTCATGGATGTATTTTTAACAGGTGTCCTTCAAGAGCTCACTTAAACAATCATTCCTCTTTTTTTCTCATCTCCAATTTTTCTCATATATTAGATCTTTCCCTGCTACCTACAAACATGCTCAGGGTTATTCCCCATTTAAAAATAATAATGTTTTCTTACACTGCTATTCTTCCATCTTTTGTTCTTTATCTTTCCTCTTCACTAAGTTCCAAAAAGAATTAGCTTCACTAGTTACCCCAAATTCTCACCATCCATCACTTCTCAATCCCTTAAAATGTGGCTAAAATCCAAATTGATCTATCAATTATTCTCCCCAAGTTTGGTAACATTCTTTTAATTGTCAAAACAAATGTCTTTTTAAAGGCTCTATCCTACTTTGCATCAGTCCTCATTTTTATGTCGTTAAGAACGCCCACCTCTGCCTGACCATTTTTCTTCCCTATTTCATCATTGTCAACAAGTCAGTCAATAAGCATTTAGTAATTGCTGGAAATAGGAGATCAAAAAAAAAAAAGGCTGTCAATCTGTATCTTTCTTTCTTTTACTCACCTAAACTATGAAACATATATTTCCATTCAGTTTGTCAATGCCTCCATGTTCTCTTAGTTGTTTCTAGCCCCTCTTTATTTACTCTGACTTCCTACATCACTCAACTGAAACTTGTCTCCTTATACTTATCACTCAAATCTTTGCTGCTAAATAAAAGATATTTGGCTTAATTCTATTTTTTTTTTATCTTCCTAAAACTGGCATTCCCTAGATGTTCTCCCTTCTCTCTGTTTCCATGACACTGCTCTCTCTTGGTTCTCTTCCCATTCATCTTACTACTTTTCAGTCTCCTGCTTGAGCCACATCCATTCCATCTGTACTTATATATAGATGTTCCTCTCGGTTTTTCTTTGGGCTCTTTTGCCTTTTCTCTCAATAGTTTTTTGATTTGAGGGCTTCATTAGTTCCCATAGAATCAATTATCACTTTTAACAAGATTATTCTTAGATCTATGTATTAAACCTTCATGTCTATTGAACTCCAGTCCCATACTACCAATTATCTATTCGAGATTTAGAATTAGATATTGTGATAGCATGTCAAACATCAGAATGTTATCTTTCATCCTTCTTTTTTTGTATTTTTAAAATTAATTTTATAATTATAACATTTTTTGACAGTACATATGCATAGGTAATTTTTTACAACATTATCCCTTGTACTCCCTTCTGTTCCGAGTTTTTCCCCTCCTTCCCTCCACCCTTTTCCCCTAGATGGCAGGCATTCCCATACATATTAAATATCTTATAGTATACCCTAGGTACAATACATATATGCAGAACTGAATTTTGTTGTTGTTGTTGAAAAGGAAGAATTGGATTCGGGAGGTAAAAATAATCTGGGGAGAAAAACAAAAAATGTCAATAGTTTACACTCATTTCCCAGTGTTCCTTTTCTGGGTGGAGCTGATTCTGTCCATCATTGATCCATTGGAATTGGATTAGCTCTTCTCTATGTTGAAGATATCCATTTCCATCAGAATACATCCTCACACAGTATCATTGTTGAAGTGTATAATGATCTCCTAGTTCTGCTCGTTTCACTCAGCATCAGTTGATGTAAGTCTCTCCAAGCCTCTCTGTATTCATCCTGTTGTAAACCGATCCTTCTTATGAACTCATTTATTACTACTTTTTTTTTATTTTGTTCTTTTTTTTTTTCCTCTGAGGCTAGGGTTAAATGACTTGCCCAGGGTCATACAGCTAGGAAGTGTTAAGTGTCTGAGACCAGATTTGAACTCGGGTCCTACTGACTTCAGAGCTGGTATTCTATCCACTGCGCCACCTAGATGCCCCTATTTTGTTCTTAATAAATGAAACAAGTGTTTCGATATCTTGGTAAAAGAGAAAGAAAGATGATTGTATATAAAACTACAAATATATTATGTGCCATAGTTATGTTTTTAAATACATAATAATATCATCTAATTTTCTTTCCTCCTTTTTTCCCTCCCCATATTGTCCATAATACATCTACCATCACACACAGACACACAAAAAATCATTCTATTCATAACTCTATTTATTTAGGATACTACCATCCTTCAATCCACCAAGTTTTGCAAGTTAGTGTCATTCTTATCTCCTTACACTTTTTCAGCCAATGTGTTAAATCATTTGCAAGATCTTATAATTTCTATCTCCACATCTCTTCCATTTCTCTTCTTTCTACTTCCATAGTCCATTAGCTTTGTTCAAACTCCCATCATCTCTCTCTTCTGCTATTGCCATAGTCTTCATATTCAGTGTATAAGTGTGTAATTCCTTTATATTACTGAATTTCCCACACTTTCATTTGGCATTCACATGTGATGTGTAGAAAGAAAACCCAGGCCTTGCCAACTTTAGTCTTTCACTCCAGGACATCTGCATTTTTCAGCTCTCTGCAGCTTGATACAGTTGGTCTCACAGGGCACTAGTGTGTTGAAGAGGAGTTAGCCTCTTCTGGCTGTGAGGATTTAGTGTGGGCAGATGGCAATCAGGGACTCTTCCCTGGCTTTTACTGTTACCCTGCCCCTGCTTTGAGACTGTCTCTCTCTTGGCTAAACTGAAAATAAGCAACTTTTTTGGCAATGGTGAATTGGCAGCGAGTCTAGGAAGCTTTATGATCCAGCTTCCAGCACTGACTTAAAGCAACATCTTCTCATTGATCTAACAAGACAACAGATGTGAGAAGGAGCAGAGGGAGCTGATGTGTGTTGTTGGCTGATGATGCTGGGGCCGGGCCAGTTTTCACTCTATTTTAGCTCAACTCTGTGGGAAATCCCACTTCATATTTTGACAAGTTCACTGGTAATATCACAAGGACGTGGTAGACGTTTAAATATTTTGAATTATTTTATTTCTAAGATCCTGAGTAAAAGTTCAGATGATTCAGCAAAAAAATTTTAGCAAAGCTTAAATGTGTCGAGGAATTCTGATCAGAAGTAGTCCTTCCACTGACATAGGGAAGAGAGTAAAGATTATTAAAAAACTGGGACTCAAACACTTATTAGCTGTGTTACCATGGATAAATTTATCCACCTCTGTGAACGCTGGTCTTATCATTATCATCATCATCATCATCATCATCACCTTAACAAAACATTAATAATATCTATTATATATATGAATATATACTTCTGCAATATGTCTACATCTATCTAGATATAGATAATTGAGACTGCTATTATGTCGATGTTATAATGCTATTCTTATTATTTCTGCACATAATTTCTTATCTGGCTTGTTTCATGTCAACATAAAGATGACTTGAATTTGAGCCTCCATGAAAATATAGGAAAAAATTAAGCTCTATCCTGCGGCAAAGGTTTTCATACCAGAATGCTTTCCATCTTTATTTTTTCAATTTTTATTTTTTTAAATAAGTTTTAATCATTGAACTTTACAAAACTTTGGGTTCCAAATTTCCCCTTCCTACTCCCCCACCTCCTCCCCTAGATGCCAAGTAATCTAATATATGTTAAACATATTAAAATATCTATTTAAGTCAATATATGTATATAATTATATA
>NC_133618.1:7789842-7884842 GCF_048593235.1 Sminthopsis crassicaudata | reverse complement strand
TGAATGTGGATCACATAATTATTTTCACTGTTTTTTGCCCTAATGGTTTTTTCCTTTGGTTCTGATTTTTCTCCCACAACATGAAATATGGAAATATGTTTAAAATAAATAAAAATAAAAGATAAGGGGAGTACCACAAGGATATTACACATGAAAGGATAAAGAATGATTTCTTCATGTATATCTTACAAGAAGACATCAATTTTATATGAGTTGTTTGAATTGTATGAAGTCTGTAAAATATCTGTTCAGCAATAATACATATTCCAATTTTTTTTCTTAACCTCCTGAAATAATAAATACAAGTACAGAATAAAAATATTGTTTGGATAGGAATGTTGGAAGAATTCAGCTGGATGGCTATCCTATTCCAACAAGAAGTGACTTCATGAGTAGAGAGAAAGATGGAAAATTGTATAAAAGTAGAAATGACAAAATTGTGAACTGATTTTTAGCATCAACTATATGCAATATGAAGAGAGAATAAAAGAAAGGCCAAAGCAGACAGTTGAAGAAACTCACAGATAGGAAGCATGAGAGATGATGATGAGGACATCAAGATGAAATGGTTAGACAATGAAAGGGGAAAACAGGAGACAAGAGAGTTATAAAAACTCAAATGAAATCATATGCTGGAGAGGGTCACCAACTGGGCCAAATGCAGCAGAGATTAAAATTAGGGTGTGAAAAAATATATCAAATGCATTGAGTAATAACTGTTAATTTTGGAGACAGTAGATTCAGTTCATTAATGAAACCATATTGCAAATGTTTGAAGAAGAAAAGCTATTTTCATTTTTTGTCACAAGGAAGGAAAAATATAGGACAACAGTCTAAGGGAATGATAGAATTTCTTAAAGCTTTTTTTTTTTAATTTAGGGATAAAAGTTACCTGGACAAATTTATAGGCAACAGGAAAGGAACTGGGATGCCAATTATATCATCCTCATCATCAGATAATAATTATTATAAATAATGATTAATAATAACTAACATCCATGTAGTAATTTGAGGTGAAATTAGTGAAAGGATCAAGTAAATAGTGCATGTCAAGTGCTCTGAACATTTGCCATACACTATTTATTTGATTTTTTTCACTAATATTATGAGATTGATGCTTTAGTTCTCCCCATTTTACAGATAAGAAAGACTGGAAATATGTGACTGGTCTAAGGTTGAATAGATAGTAAATGTTAAAGGCCATATTTACACTCAACATTATATATGGAGAGAAAATGATTGGGTGAGACAATCTATTATGAAAAGTGGAAGGAGATTGGCTAAAGGACACATCTATAAGTATTGGTCTGGTCAAAAAAAAAAAGGTTCATACCATCATAAAATGGGAAAATGATTAAGAAAGTAAGAAATGACATCAAATAATATTAGATAAATCAAAAAGAGATAAGATGAACCTCATGAGGATGTTCTTAATTTTAAAGTGACAGATAAGGTCTTCAGCAGAAAAAGTTGATGGATATAGGAAGGTGTGGAAGATTGAGGAGAAAGAAGAGAGTTTGGCAAAACATGTGAACAAGGACAGAGAGATAAGGAGAATCACATACAAAGCAATGAAAGAAGTAGCTAATTAGTATCAATAAAGTTGGAGTTTGGATTCCAGGGATTACTGGCATAATGCAGAAAAGATCTGAGAAAAGATGATGATTTAAGATCGAAGTGGTTTGCTGCAGGATCAATATTAGGAAAGGAAGAAAATGAAGGCAGAGTCTTTTATAGTAATGAAATGAAAAAGTATTGCAGAATAGAGAGACTGGAGATGCCCACGAAGATGAAGGCTAGTTTTAGAAAGACTGAAGGATAGGAAGATTTTGAATGTTGTAGAAGGATGTCTAAGTAGAGGAGTGTCAGCATTATTTTAGAGTGGTGTATTATGATTTTAAAGAAAAGTTCAGATTCGCTCCTATAAATGATGTTCTCAAGCTCAGTTAAAAAGTAAAAGTATAAAAGTTTTAATCAAATAAGACAAGGTACAGACAATTTAGATTTACACAAACAAACAAATAACAATAAGAACAACTAATGCAACAACAACAATATTTAGTATAGCAGATAGAGGAAGAGAATACATCACCAATTCAAGGGAACCTCAAAAACTCAAATGGCTGGGAGTCCCGTTTCAGCCTCAATCAACTTGAATTGTGTAAAGATTTTTCTGGGCGAAGCGTCCTCCCCACGGATGAGACTCGACTATGGCATAGAACATGACCCTTTTATATGATTTTTTTTTTAGACAAAGAAGACCCTTAGTCAAGAAGTTTGGCACGTATACATGTGTAAAATCCATGACCATCTGGTGTTTTGACTCATTCCATATTGTCTATATTTTGACGTATTTCCTTATCAATTGTATATGCTCGGGGAGGAAGCCACCCAGCCCTAAGCATAGACATTCCCAGGGATGGCTAGTTCCTGATACCTATTGTCAAGGACATATAGAGTTCATGGAACGATCAATTTCCCATAATTTAGAAGCTCAGGCCTGTTAGATTTGAGTGAGCTTACAATTCTAATATGAAATTTTAATATCTTATTCAGGTGGGGAAAAAAACGTAAGAGTGATGGTAACATCCAGATTATGACCATATATGTCTGCAGACTAAAAAAAGTAATGGACTGTGAGAAGACTAGAGAACTAAAATTTCAAGTTGTTTTAGGGATAATCAAAATGAATATTGAAGAAAGATACCAGAGCTATACCCATTCCAAACCAAACCTCAATTCCTTCTGCTTCTGTGACACATAGACCAGTGCTCTTTAACCCTACTCACAGTGTTTTCAGACTCAAGCACATTTATGTTCTGGGTACCCAGTAGGCAGTTAATAAATGTTAACTGAACAACAAGAATTCAGGAAATTACTGCTTTTCCACAGCCTTAATTGCAAGCTGAAATGAGCATATTTGTTACTGATTTGTTTTCCCCAGCTCTGTTCCACTAGTCAATCTGAATTTTATTTTGACTGACAGGAAGTTGCTGAACTAACTGAATTTGCAAACTCAGCTCCCATAAAGTCACTCAAACCTGATTGGATCTTTCCTCTAAAATGTATTTTCCTGTTTTTTGTGAATGATAAAATTAGCTGTAGGAAGCATTCTAGAAGTACCTCTCAACTCTGTCTAACATGAAAGAAAACACCTCTGACTCAGGATTTCAGTATTACTGTCCTAGCCCTCACCATTCCCAAATTCAAAACCCTAGATAAGCTTTGACTTTTTTCATTTCCTATTAGTATCATATTTAATCAAATATAAGGCCTAGCTCAAGTTTCAGTTTCTCTTAATATCTCCAGTAAGTACTGATAGACCCTCTCAGATACATTTATACCCCTCTAAGGGCCCTCATCAACCAATCAGTGTCAAGAGAACCACCATTCACCATTCTTCTGCTCACTGAGATGCAGAACTTCATTGTTTTCCTTCTGCTGCCACAAAGCAGATCCTGTCACATTTACCTCCCCAGCATCTCTCAAATAGATCCCCGTCTCTCCTCTTGATATTGCTACTTCCGGTGGTAATCATTTCACACCTGGATTATTAGTTACTGTGGGGTATACTAACATCAAGCCTCTTCATATTCTAAATTATCAACCACTCACCTAGTCTTCAAAAAGTCATGTCTACTTCATAAAGCCATTTGTTCCTTTTCCCTTAATATCCAAAACCAAATATAAATGATTCTGCCATTTAAATCTCTCTACATTCTGAGACCCTCTTGCCACCCCAGTCTCCTTGCCCTTACCTTTTCAATATTATAAAATTCAAACAAATTGTCCTACTTTGCCATTCTATATTCAGGATGCTTCATATCCTATCACTGAATTTGCATTGACTCTCTTCCATACTCAGGACACTCTCCTCATTACCACCTCAAATGTCCTTCAAGCCCCAGGTCAAGAGCCAACAAACTATACAAAGCCTCTTCTTGCTCCCTTCCCTGACTCAGTTGCTACCACTTTCCCATCCAGTGTTTCTTTTGCCTGCTTTGTATGTAATTTGTATGTCCTTTTGTGTGTACATATTATCTTCCCCAGTAGAAGGTAAGCACCTCGAAGACAGAGACTATTTCAGTTTGTCTTTTTTATCCCCAGAATTTGATCACAATGTCTGATACCTCCTAGCCTAAACCAATACTTATTTATTTGACCATGAGTTGTTTGACTGATATTGTCCATTCGAGTTGTCTGAATTTGCATCTTACATTAGCTACTAGACAATGACCCTTAGCTTGGCAAACAAAATCTGTGGGGTCGATAGCTTGACAAATATTAGCGCTTCAGGACAACATTTGGATAACAGTGGTTTAGTAAATGATTTCTGAATAAAGAGCTGGATGTGTCCAAATCAATCTCAAAGTTCCCATAACATAATTAATGGTCCAATAACATGTGGTACCAGTCATAAGATTTCAGAGAAAGGTTACGATTTTATAAACTCAATGAAAATGTCATGCTAATAAATTCTGACTGCATTTTCAAGAGGAAAGAAGAGAAGGGTACACTTAAACTTCTCTGTTCAACCAAGTGATTCATTTTCAGGAGAGAAAGCAAAAGCCTAGGAAAATGAATGAGCTTGAAGATTTAAGAGACCCGGTGTTTGTGCCCCTTCTGTACAGTGCTGAACCTCAAATTATCTGCCCAAAGTAGACTCTTTAAAAATTTGGGGTAACTGACATATATACTCAGTTGTTGTCTAAATTTTGAAATGGAATTGGGAATTAAAACCAATTCCTTTCTCATTCAGTTCTAATCTCCAAAGTAGGACCCAACTAATCAAAATGGTTGAATTGGAAAATCACATTTTTGTGAAAAGGGCAGGATTTCTAGACCGAAAAAATGACTTAAACCTTGGAAAAGAACTGTGAAAGACTACCCACCACCACCTGCTCTGTCTAGGATTAGAATGCAAGAGATAAGATATCGCCTCTAATCTTCAGTGCAAAGGGACAGTTTCTTGGTCCTAAAGTGAGCTAATATTAAATTAAATGTAAGTAAATGGGGATCTACAACATACATGTTTTGAACTCTTAAAAAAAAAAAAAAACCTTGCATCATATGGCACATAATATTAGCTGGTTATTTATAAATGGATTAATGTTAGGACCATAGATTTAAAACTGAAATTTAAAAATCACTTAGTCTGACATTAATTTTAGAAAGGAGTAAATTGAGTCAGACAGATATTAAGTAGCATAATAGGGAAGAGAACACAGGCTATCTAATGCTATATCCTCTTCTCTTTCCTCTTTGCCTCAAAGTTGAACAGGAGAACAGCGTTTTACTTCTATTCCAACCTTGTTTCAACCTGCTATCTTAGAGATTGAAAATTTTTGATTCTTTTCAATAAATTTCCATGGTTCCCTATTACTTCTAAGATCAAATATTTTTTTTTGTTTGGTTCCTAAAACAAATCAAAACCTTCATACCTTTCTAGTCTTGACTTTATTTCACTTTCCATTTTCTACAATAAAGCAACACTGTTCCTCCAACATAACATTCCCTCTTCGGATTTCACACCTTTTTCACCCTATCTCTGTCTCCTGTTTTCCCTTAAAACAGGCTTCCTTAAAGATCAACTCGAATTCTATCCCATTTACAAAACCTTTTCATAGATAGATAAATAGATAGATAGATAGATAGATAGATAGATAGATAGATAGATAGATAGATAGATATGGATAGATAGATATAGATATAAATATAGATCTTTTGTGCATAGCTATCTATAAGACTCCAATAGGAATTCCTTGAAGGAAAGGATTGTTTTCCTCTTTCTTGCCATCACTTATCACAAGATCTGGTGTAGCGTGCTGTTGTCTCCAGAAGCTGCTGATGGCTCTCTGGGAAGAGATCTGCTTTGTCAACTCAAATCTCTTGGACAGATTCTTCTTCCTGTAGAGAACCATTGTCTCCAGGCAGTTGGCCTTAACTCTTTTCCAGAGAAGTGACTTCCCTTCCTGCAGAGAGCCCTGTCAAGCCTGATATAGTGCAAGGGCTTCTCCTATCTCTGGAGTGCTGTCCTCTTTTATCCTCCCAGAGAATGGGTGTGGGATAATGCAAGAGCTTCTGGGAAGAACCACTTCAACCAATGAGCTTGCTCCTCCCAAGCATGCAAACTCTTCCTTAGGAATTCACAAGTCAAACTACCAGGAAAGGCTGGAACTAGAGTATTGTTAAGTACCGATTTAGCACTTAGTAAGAACCTAACAATCTGGCATACTTTAAGCATTGAATACATTTTATTGACTATTATTGACTATTTTATTGACTATTATTTTATTGACTGACTCGCTCCCTCCTTTGGATGGATCAGGAGAGCAGAATTTGTTATTTATCCTACTACTTTCTTCTCTTCTTTCTGGGAAGAGAGGAATACTCCTTATCTCTCCCACCCTTCTGAAGAAACTACATTCACACAACTCCCCTCAGGAGTATTGGGAAGGATTTTATTTTCATTGTGTAAGTTCTGTGGATATGTGAGCTATTCATAACCATAGCTAGGGAGGTTCCCAGATAGACCATAACATTTGTGGTACCCACCAAATATCTTTCCTTCCCTGAGGAGACCTTGAGCTTATGTAATGTAGATCTGGGACATAAAAAGATTCCATCAATATACTTAAAAGACATTTCACTATAGGAGAATGGCAATGATGCAGAAAGTATGAGCCTTAGAGAGAAAGGAAAATGAATGGACATTTTATAATTGTTTAAATTGCTTATTCATGTGGTTGTAAGAATTCTTTTCCTTTTGGATATATTGTCAGAGCTGTCAACAATTTATCCATTGGAATCCCTTTCTCCACTGAATTCAGTTGTTCTCTAGTGATTTGACAGCCTTCCATGAGAGACAATGTTATAAATAAGAGAGCAATGGCCTCTTCTTTACCAAAACCATTCACCCAGGCCATGACATGTATCCAGAATTGGACCTCCTTGTTTTCTTTAGTTCTGTCCCTCTTTACATGAAGGAAGGAGAGTTTCCCACATTGGTCAGTAGTAAAACCAACAGGAATCTGAAAGTCAGAAATCAGGCGGTATTTGGCCAACATGGACAACATCAAAGACTGAGAAATGAGGAAAGATCTTTGGGTTTATCTTTCAGCACTCTAGTCTAAGGGAAAAAGACATTTATTTATTGTATCCATATGGACAGAGCAATCATGCATAGTCAACAGCCCGATCCCTTATCAGAGCTGACATAGGGATAACTAAATCCCCTGCTCAGGTGTGGAGGAAAATAATTATGAATGTATTCTTGCTATATCTTCAAAGCAAATATCCCATTGTAAAAGTTAATTGAAACTAATTGATTAAATAGAAAACTGGCCCACTAAAATGGGTGGGAAAAGAGGAACTGAAGGGAGTGGTAATAGAAAAAAAGCAGCTTCCAGATCTGTACCTTGGTATCCAGAGGAGCAAAGGAACAAAACTGCTCCTGAGAGAGTTGGGCCAGAGCATGTAAATTCTAATTAGAATTTAACCTTTTTATCATACTCTTAAATGCAGTAAGAGAAGTGGCAGAATCAGTATGACCAAATACAGATGGCAACTCTGCTGAACTTTCTCAACATTCCCCTAATTTTAAAGGGCTGAAACTCTGAGTAGGTGTATTGGAATCAGGAAACTAAGCACTTAAGGCTAATTACCCATTGGACAATATTCTATTAGCATATGCTTGGAACATGGCCCTTCCCACCATTCTGTGCTGGCTCAATCTTTTGGTATATACAAATAATTGTAGAAGAAATTAGGGGATTAAGATAAGCCAGAGAAACTTTTGCTGTGGATGAGGAGAAGGGAGGTTGTGGAGAACTTGTGTCCATTCCCTTCTCTTCTACCCCTAAAGATCAAGAATAAATACCAAGGATTTTTGTTTATCCTGCTTTTGGCTGATTCTTAAGGCATCCAAGGTGCTAACCCAGAGTTCACACTTAATAATAATGTTTCAGGCTGAATTCTTGATTGGCAGCCAACCAAAAATTATGGTGAGAAGTTTTTTTTTTTCCAGTCCTAAACTATTTAGGAAATAGACAGAAGGGGTCTTTGACACAAGGATAGACATTAACATAGAGCACAGGTTTATTACTAGTAATAAACATTAGAGGCAATTGGGATAGCAAGAGCAGCAGCAGCTTCAGGAGCTTTTGGTCCAGAAACAGAAAAGGGATCTGACAGGTGTTCAGAAAAGAAATTACAGGAGACTCATTGTGGTCACTGGTTGCAGAAACCTGTTGCAATGTCTCTAAGAAGTTCTAAGTAATAATTTCAGGGCAAAGAGGAGCACGAGGATCACATCTGCAAAAGACTTGGTGTGTGTCTATGCTGCAGTTATAGAAACTTAAGAAAGACTTGATTCTTCTCAATGCTTCAATGATCCAAGGCAACCCCAATGTACTTTGGATAGAAAATTTCATCTTCATCCAGAAAAAGAATGATGAAGATTTAATATAAATCAATACATGTTGTGATCAATTCTTTTTTGTTTCTTTTTCTCTCACATGGTTTTTCCCTTTTGTTCTGATGTTTCTCTCCCATAAAGAAATATGTATTTTAATTAGTTAATATACATATATAACCAGAAATGTTTTTTTATAAAAGAATAAACCAGAATCCAACAATAATTGTTTCAAAAAATACTTGAAGTAGGCATACAGAGAATAAAAATAAAGGATTAGAAGAGAATGCATTAAGGTTTAGCTGAGACAAAATGGACAAGGGTAAAAATCATGATTTCAAAGCAAAAACAAAAAATAAACCTCATTAAAAGAGATAGAAAGATAAATAGAAAAACCCTATTTTGCTAAAACAGTACCATAAAAATTAGAATTCTCAATAATAAACATATTTACCAAATGGCTAATATTCAAATTCTTAAATGAAAAGTTAAATGAATTAAGGGAAGAGTAAAATTATACTAATGGTAGATGGAAACTTTTCCCTGAAAGCTAGATAAATCTACCAATTGATATGAAAAAGTTAGAGAGATAAATAGAATTTTAGAAATTTTATATGTGATAGACCTCTAAAGAAAACTGAATGGAAATATAAAGCAATATGCCTTTTCCAGTGGTACTTGGGATATTCACCAAAAAAAAAATGACTATGTATTAGGTCAAAAAATTTCACAAACAAATGCAAAAAAGAAAAATAATAAATCCATCCTTTCTCATATCATAATGCAACAAAATTATATTCAATAAAGGCCTTGGAAACATAGATTAAAATTAATTGGTGACAAAATAGTCTAATCCTAAAGAATAAGTGGGTAAAAAAAAATTATAGAAATATAATTTCATTGAAGAGAGCTACAACAATGAGGCAACATTCCAAAACTTGTGGGATGCAGCCAACACAGCACTTAGCCAAAAATGTGTGCTTCTAATTGCTACATCAATAAAATGGAGAAAGAACAGATCAATGAATTGGACATAAAATTAAAAAACAAACAAACAAACAAAAAACCTTAGGAAGCAAACAAATTTAATATGCCCAATTAAGCACCAAATTAGAAATCTAGAAAATTAAGGATAGATTAATATAAGTGAAAAAAAATGCATTGAATTAAAAAATAAAACTAGCAAGGTAGAAACAAGATGGTAGAGAGAAACCCCAAAGTTACCTGAGTTCCCCCAGCTTCCCTCAGAAACTATTTTAAGTCAAGCTTCTAAATGGATTCTGGAGCAACAGAATAAACAAAAAGGTGAAACAAACAAACAAACAAAAAAAAATTCCATCTTAAGGTAACTTAGAAGGATTTCAAGAAAAAAATAGGTAAAAGGGAAATGGAACTCATTGCACACAGTGTCCTGGTATGTCAACAGATGATTCTGCTCCTTAACTTGTCTTGCTATTACTCACCCTTCCCCCACCCATAGATCCCTTCCTTGTCTTCTTCCCTCACCTTTTGCTCCCCATGCCCCTTTTCCACTTAATTTTTATAGATTTTTGTAGGATACTATACCATTTATAATATATACATATATATGTATGTATATATATATATGTGTGTGTGTATATATATACATATATATGTATATATATATATATATATATATATATATTTATTTATATATATTTGCTTATTTAATCCATTCCTGATGTGAGTAGGTTTTCAGACCTACAAGGCCCTCCCCCCCCAATGCCTCAGTATCTATTCTTCGTCTGCACCTCATTTGTACAACATAATTATCATTTTTAACTTTAACTATCCCAATTTTTCTTTTAAACTATCTGTAGAGTCCAGACTAGCTCTCTGGAGGATATCAGGACCAGACTTGATCTTATTGGAGTGGTGAAGGAGGCAGGAGAGCCACTAGGATGGTCAATGATGGAGTGTCTCTAGTCCTTTCAGCCCTTAAATACCTTACATCATTATAGCACACTAAGTATGTGTGAACTAAAGAACCATTATTTCATCAATCACACTGAGCAAGTGCTAACTACAAGCACCCTGCTGTAAGTATCCCTTGTTTCAAGTAGAACACAGGTGCTCAGGCCTTCCCTGACTTCTCAGGAAGGGAGGTGAGAACAGCAAAAGGAAATGGGGAGCCAAACCAGATATTATCAGCAGGTTTCCTCTGGGCTAAAGGATCTTATTTATACCTTACCCAGAGTTCCCCCCACTATCTGTGGCCCTCTATAATTACCATGTTGTTGATGTCAATCAAAAGACAAAATACATTTTCCACACACACACACACAAAAAAAAAAACAATTTGTCTATGATGAGTTATTTGAAATGATCTTGATATTCACTCTTTTATGTTAAATTTTTATTGTCTTAATTTGGTTGATAAAAAGTCCTGAAAATCTGCAAGGTCATTGAATGTCATTTTTTCTCATTCAATATTATAAATAATTTTGCTGGATGTGACATTTTTGGTCATAGGAAATTTCTTTGATTGTCGATGGATATGATCCCAGGATTTTTATTGTAGCTGCTAAGTCGTGTATAATTCTAATTGTACCTCCAGCATATTTAATTTTTTTGTTGTTTGTTTGTTTCTTGCAAAACTTTCTCTTTGATCTGGGGATTTCAAAATTTGGCAATAATATTCCAATATGTTTTCCACAAAAGATCTCATTGAAGTGGTGATTGGTAGATTTTTTCAAAATCTACTTTCCTCTCATCTTCTATCACTCCAACACTAATTTTTTTGAACTGTTTCATGCATTATTGTGTCAAGATTATTATTTTGGTCACAATTTTCAGGCAGTTCAATTATTCTTATGTTTTCTCTTCTTAATCTGTTCTCCAGAGCTATCATTTTCCTTATAATAGAACAATAGAAATAGAAAAATAGGAATATTCACATTCTGTTCTTTTGTTTTTTCATTCTTTAGAATCTGTTTTGTTATTCTTGGTCTCTCATAATTTCATTGACGTCTTGTCCAATTCTAATTTTCTTTTCTTTCTTTCTTTCTTTCTTTCTTTCTTTCTTTCTTTCTTTCTTTCTTTCTTTCTTTCTTTCTTTCTTTCTTTCTTTCTTTCTTTCTTTCTTTCTTTCTTTCTTTCTTTCTTTCTTTCTTTCTTTCTTTCTTCCTTTCTTTCTTTCTTTCTTTCTTTTTTGCACTGAGGCAAATGAGGTAAAGTGACTTGCCGAAGGTCAAACAGCTAGGAAGTATTAAATGTCTAAGGCCAGGTTTCGTCCTCCTGTCTTCAGGGCTAGTGCTTGATCCACTGTGCCACGTAGCTGCCCTCCAAAACTAATTTTCAAAGAGTTTTCATCTTTGAGACTCTGTATCTCCTTTTAGAACTGGTTAACTTTTTTTTTTCATAATCTTCTTGTTTTTCCTGGATGGTTTTTATTTTCTTTTTTAGTTTTTACTCAATGCATCTACTTTGATTTTTAATTTTTTTTGAGTTCTTCTATAAATTCTCAGTGGCATTTATGAACCCCAGACTTCCCTGTTCCCATAGTAAGTTTGTATGATTGGGTCTTTCTTCTTTGCTGGTTCATTTTTTAAAAATAAGAACTATTAGTGAAAGCACTTCTAATCATGGGGTGGGAGTGGAACCTCTAGCTTCACTTGAGCTCTTCTCATGGCTTGGAACCCCAAACCTAAAGGCCCACTCTTTAGCAAGTGCCCATAGCTAGCCCTATCCCTTCCCTACTGCCTCTGCCCTCATAGCTGTCTTGGCTTGTTCTTGCTCAGTTCTTGCATATTCCTGCAGACTAGCAGCACCTGGCATTCTTAATCAGCCAAGGTTCCTTCAGGCTTCCCAGACTCAGTCCAGAAAGTAAAAGTTGCCATGATTCCTGCTGAGGCTCCAGCCACCCCCAGCTAGCCTCAGGACTCCCCACTTGAAGTTTCCTTGGATCTAGCCTAGAGATGTTTGCACTTCACACAGGTTAATCCCACCCAAGGTCTTTCTTCATATTTTTTTTTCTGGTTGTACCTGGACGACTCCTATTCTGACCCAAATCTTCTTCATTTTTTTTTTACCAGCTCATCCTAAGGTGCAAATTTGTTCAATTTGTGGGGGGAAATCTGGAGAGCATGAAATTTATCAACTTACTCTGCCATTTTCCCCAAATCCTTTCCTTCAGTTAGTAATTTATAATAGTGCCCAAAGGACTATAAATCTGGGCATACCCTTGAACCAGCAGTAACACTACTAGCCTGTATCCCAAAGAAATGATAAAAAGGGGGAAACAACTCAAAAATATTTAAAGCAGTTTTTTAATAGTGGAAAAACATTAGGAATTGAAGGAATATCAATCATTTAGGGAATAGCTGAACAAAGTGTGTTATTTGAATGTTATGGAATACTAATGTGCTATAAGAAATGATGAGCAGGTGAATTTCAGAAAAAAACTTAGAAAGACTTACATGAACTGATGCTAAGTGAAATGAATTGAACCAGAACATTGTACATAGCAAGAGCAACATTGTACAATGATCGATTATGATAGATTTAGCTTTTCCCAGCAATACAACGATCCAAGAAAATTCCAAAAGATTTGAAATAGAAAATGAAATCCCCATCCAAAGAAAACTATGGATCTAAATGCAAATCAACCACACTATTTTCAATTTTGTTTTTGTTTTTCTTTCTTGTGTTTTTTCCCCTTTAGTTCTAATTCTTTTTTCACAGCACAACTAACGTGGAAATATGTTTAAAACGTTTGTTCATGCATAACTTGTGTCAGATTGCTTATTGCCTTGGAGAGGGGAAGGAAAAAGGATAGAATTAAAATTTAGAACTCAAAAGTATAAAAAATTAATTTTGAAAACTTTTTACATGTATTCAAAACATAATATTAACTGAAAATAAATAAACCAGAAGCTGGTTTTGTGGAGGATATCCTATAACATAATAGATAATTTGTTAATTTGATTTTGCAAAGAAAGAAGTCAACCAACTTAGCACTGTTGAAAATAATGACAAATGCATTTCCAAGAAGATGAAATTAAATAAATTATTAGGTGTTATTTTGTCCAATCATGTGCCAATAAATCTGATGCTCTAAGTGAAAAGGATGAATAGTTATCAAAATATAAATTTTGCAGATTAACAGAAGAGGAAGTAGAGTACATAAATATCCATAATTTATAAAAAGAAATTGACCAAGCCAAAATTGAGCTCCCTAAAGAAAAAATCCCCAGGCCAAATGGATTCAAGAATTAATTCTATCAAATATTTAAAAACATTAAAAACGATACTGAATTACAATACTATATAGACTATTTGAGAAAATAGGTAAAGAAAGTGTCTTACCAAATTACTTTATAACACAATTTTTAAATACTAAATTGGGGACTAAAACAACAATAACAAAAACTATTATAAACCAATTCCCTTAATGAATGTTGATGCAAAATGGTTAAATAAAATACTAGCAAAGAGATTACATCAATATATCATAAAGATAATAATACATTACAAATACATGGGATTCATACCAGGAATGCAGGAATAGTTCAATATTAGAAAAACTATCAGCATAATTGACCATATCAGTAACAAAATGAATAAAAAATGTATGATTACCTCAATATATGCAGGAAAAAGCTTTTGACAAAATAAACCATTCACTCCCACTGAAAACATTAGGAAGCAGAGGAATAAATGGGGTTTTTCTTAAAATAATATGTAATATCTTTTGAAAACCATCAACAAACATTATCTGTAATGAGGACAAACTAATAACCTTCCCCAAAAGACCAGGGGTGAAACAAGGGTGCCCATTATCATTACTGCTATTCAATACCGTGCTAGAAATGCTAGCTACTGCACTGACCAGAAAAGAAAATTAAAGGAATTAGAATAAGCAATGAGGAAACAAGCAAACAAAAAAAAATCATTTTTGGCAGCTGATATGATGGTATACTTAGAAAAACCTAAGGAATCATCTAAAAACAAGTTGAGAAAATTAACAACCTTAGTTACACTGAAGGACTATGCATAGTCATCTTGTGTTTGATAAACCAAAGGCACAAGCATTTGGAAAAATAATTTCTTTTTTTACTGCACAAGAAATTGCAAAGCAATTTGGCAGAAACTAGGTATAGACAACATATCGAGAAAAAGTCAAAATGGGTTCATGATTTAAATATACCAATAATAAGAGAATGGGTAAGGGAACAATTTGTGGCCAAAATAGGAATGAAGAGGATCTTGGGAATGAAAAAAATATATTTTTCATTATATTAAAGAGTTCGCAAAACAAAACCAATGCAGCCAAGATTAGAGGGAAATCCAAAAACTGGGGGTAGGTGAATAAAGGTCTAATTTCTTAATGTATAACTAATTGAATCAAGTTTATTAACATGAGTCCAAAAAATGAACAGGCATTTTCAGAGAAGTTAATCCATATAATTATATAGAAAAATGCTATAAATCTGCATTGATTAGAGAAATCCATTAATAAACAACTTTCACAGACCACCTTACACCTATCACATTGACGAATATGACAGAAAAAATTAACAAATGTTGGAGGCGATGTGGAAAAATTGGGACAATACTGCACTAAATGGTAAACTAAACCAAACATTCTGAAGAGAAGTTTGGATCGATGCCCAAAAATCTATAAAACTGTGCAAACCTTTTGACACAGTAATACTATTGCTATCTTTGTAAATGAACTAAAATTTTTCAAAAATGAAATGGAACAATATGTACAAAGATATTTATAGTAGTTCATGTTGTGATGGCAAAGAATTGCTCATTGAAGGGATGCCTATCAATTTGGGAATAGTTGAACAAACTGTGGCATATGATTGTGAAGAAATGAGGGGCAAGATTATTTCAGAAAAACCTAATAGGAGTTATTTGAACTCATGCAAAGTAAAGTATATTGAACCAGAAAGACATTGTACATAGAAAAATCAATATTGCAAGATGATCAGCTCTGAATGACAGCTCTTCTATCATACAATAAGCCAAGAAGATTCCAAAGGACTTATGATGAAAAATGCTAGCTATCTTCTGAAAAAGAATTAATGGTGTGTGAATACAGATTGAAGCATACTTTTTCACTTTGTTTCTCTTGCTTTTTTGACAATATGGTTAATATGGAAATATGTTTTGCATTAAATATATATGTGATTACTTTAACATATTTAATATGTATTGTACTACCTGCCATCTCGGGGAGAGGGTGGGGGAAAGGAGGGGAAAATTGGAACAGAAGGTTTTGCAAGGGTCAGTGTTGAAAAATTACCCATGCATATGCTTGTAAATAAAAAGCTATAATAAAAACTAATATGTGATTATAATATTACATTATATACATGTATGGGTAATATCACATTTCTTGCCTTTTCAATGGGTGGGTGTGGGAGGGAAGTAAAGCATTCAAAACTCTCTTTTTAAACAAGTGAATAAATAATAAATAATTTTTAAAAGTGAAATAAGAATCTTTGACACAATCCTTAAATGTCAATATTTTAATGGATTCAATAATATGTCATCTTTACCAAAACCTAAAGTTGCAATATTATGAAAAACCAAAAATAGATGCCAAAAATGTTCAGCTTATGAAATAACAGACCAGGGGAAGATGTGATGCTTGTGAGCCAGTTTTAGAAAAATTATCCTGAGAAAAAGGAATTCATAAGGTGAGCTTTTCTCCTATTGGACTGAATAAATAGATGGAAGGGACAAGGACTAAAGAAACTTTCAGCTTAATGTCAGAAAGAACTTCCTAATGACTAAAATCATTTAAAAGTAAAATGGCCCTGTTCAATAAATAATGATTTAGCTATAATAGCAAACATTCAAACTGGGGCAGAGAAATTACTTGTTAGGAAATATAGTTTCTTCTTAGAACAAATTTGTTTTGTTTTGTTTTTTAGTTTAAAAAAAAGCAGAATGAAGAAAAGAAAAAGCAGAAAAATAAAATAAAATAAAACAGAACAAAACAGAATATTATCATGTGAACAGCAGAATATCATGGGGGATTCAAATATATATAACAATAAATTACCAGTTCAAGAAAAGAAATATGATAGTAGAAGAAATTATATTCATGTGTCCATCTTTGCTTCTTTGTAGGTTGTTCTTTTGTCCTTTGCTGCAGTTTTTTTTTTACTTTATTCTTTTTTTCACTTTCATCCCTCCCAAACAACTTTTATCTCTATCATCTTTCTGTCTCTGTCTCTCTTTATTTCTCTGTTTCTGTGTAAATGTCTCTACTTTCCTCTCTTTCTCTCCCCACCATCTTCTCCCCAAATTTAAAGTGTAGTAGTAATTGGTAATACTGAAAAGGTCTAAAATGTGATTTCACTGTTAAAGAGCAAACATTTATAAAATATTCTGTGCCAGGCACACACACACACACACACACACACACACACACACACACACACATACATATATATATGTATATATGTATGTATTTAGCAAATACTCGTATATGTCCATATGTATTTGTGTATGCAATTTTGAAGAAGTGGGACTACTAATAGTAAGTGATTGGTGGGGTATCTAGAAATAGCTAATGAACAAAGTAATACTTGATCTGAGCTGTGGGGATGAGTTTGACCAGAAAGGGAAATGATGTATAGATGGCCAGATGACAAATGGTTCTAAATATCAGTCAGAGAAATCTTAATCTGATTCCATAAGTAATAGTGATGAGGTTCGGCACAGGGCAGAGAGTTGTGGGAAACCCCTTCTGGTTGACGCAAGTCTTTCATAAATAAATTTATGAATCTGAAAAGTTACATTGGCAAAAAGAAGTTTATTAGCACTTGGCACTGGGAAGTTAGCCCTTGCTGGGATGGCTGACTTCCAAGTGGCAAGGTCCTGGCAGAGAGATAAAGGTCTAGCAGAGAAGTCCTGACCAAGAGGTAAAGAGGAGTATAGTGCTGTTAGGGAAATGTGTGAGAGCAACAAAGAGAGGTTAACGCTGAAAAGACATTCTCTAAACAGGTTAGTGGAATGGGAACATTTTGTCTTTCTATTCTAAGAATCTCAGATTTTTCCAATGCAGTAATAATGTTCTAGGTTCTGAAATCCCTTTCAACTTTGACAATCTTTGTGCTATAGCTCTTCCCAACTCAGATATTCTGAGGTCTCACAGTAAAATATCAAAAATATCTCATTTGTTTCCCATGCTACTCTAGAACTAGACACATTATACCAGGTAGCTTGTTCTGACATCATTCCTGCTTTTAGGTCCTCTGCAAGGAATAAACCCCAAGTTGTCTCTTTTTGTAATTGAAACTTTGGCTAGAAGCTGGGGGGCAGTTTGAGTTGAAATTAGATTGAAATTTTTAGATTTGAATAGAAATTTTCCATTTGAATGACTGTTCCTGGACTAATCTCTAACTCAATAGAGGTCGAACTCTCGCTCTCCAGCTCAGACTAAGTAGGAGTGGTCCTGGACTCAACTGGTCCCATCCAGATAATAGAATGAAACCACTTTATCTTGATTCCCTGGAGTGGGAAACTCTGAGGGAGTTTCTCAAGCATTCCCCCCAAAGTTTGGGAGAGAAAGTGAGAGAGAGAGTTTCTAGGTTCCCCTTGTCAATAGGAAACAATTGAAGTTTGTTGATCAAGGCTCATGGATTGACTTGTGTTCTAGGAATTAAAATGGATACTGTTGCTATTAGTGTGATCCCTATTGATCCTTCTAATTTTAATAACTTCTGCATTAAAAACTCTAAGAATACACTTTAAAATGGCCAGACACTGAACTCAGACAATGTGGCAAAATAATGAAACAAACAGGAGCTGGGGTGGACGAACAAATGACTATTTGATTTTGACTCCCACCATCATCTGTCATGACCATCTCTTCCAGTAATAATGTATCACCAGGAAATTCATTATCCCAGAGATTACTTCTGCTTTGGTGCTCATCCCTCCTCAGTACCCTACTTGATTAATTTCAGTGGCTCCTATTTCCACCAGAAGCAAATTCAGAATGTTGTTTGACATTCAAAGCCCTTCACAACTTTGACTTCTTCTACCTTCCCAGTCTTATAATTTGTTCCCAACAAATACTGTTTGATCCAATGTCCTCCTGCTGTTCTAAGAAGAAGACCCTCCATCTCTTAGTGCAAACCAATCTCTCTGGCCATCCCCATGCCTGGAATGCTCTTCCTCCTCCACACCAACTAGTCACTTTCATGACTTCTTTTAAATCCCTATGAAGATCCCACTTTCTACAAGAAGGATTGTCCAATCCCTCTTAATTCCATTAATTACCCCTCTGTTAATTATTTTATATTTATCCTGGACTAAATTTGCTTTCTATATATATATATATATATATATATATATATATATATATATATATATATATATATATATATATATATATATATATATATATATAATCTGTTAGCATGTTATCTCCCCCCTTAGATTGCAAGATTTTTGAGGGCGGTGACTCCCTTATGATTCCTTTCTTATCCCCTATGCTTAGTATACTCCCTAACACATAGTAGGTTCTTAATAAATGTCAATTGTTTGATTGAGTTGTCTTTACTCTTCTAATTAAAGGATTGGGGGACAGAGCAAAAATATTCTCTCATAGCTGCCCTTTAAAGACAGTTAAATCAACATAATCTTTATTTCCCACCAACTGCTCTAGTTTTGACTCCAGCATCATCATTCAATCCTCCATCTTCAACCCCTTATTTCCAGCTTTTTTTGTTGTGTGTGTTCTCTCCCCCCTTCCTCTTTTGGATTGTATGCTCTTTGAAGTTAAGGACTGTTTTCTTTTCTTATTCATGTATCCAGTTTTTATTATAGTTCATGGCACATGGTAGGTGTTTAATAGATGTTTATTGAATTGTGTCACAATTTACTTATCATCTCTGTGTTTCTCTCTATTTTTCTGTGTTTCCCTGCATCTCTGTCCCTCTCTTTTCTTCTCCCTCTCCCTCTATCTCTGTCTCTTCTTCTCTTTCTATCTCTTCCTCTCTCTGTTTCTGTCTCTGTCTCTATTTCTCTAGTCTGCCTCTGACTTTTTTCTCCTTACAATTGTTATTTTTTCTTTTCCTTTCCTTTTCTTTCATTTTCCTTTTTATTTATTTATTTATTTATTTATTTATTTTTTTTTTTTTTTTTTTACAGCAAGGACAGCTAATCACCATAACAAGATATGCTGGCACAATTTTACACAATGTGACTATTGTCACTGATGTCCTATGCTTCCATCTCGGACACTGGTTTATTCCACGGCCCATAAAATGCAGCATGAATCTGGCTGTCATAACTGTCTCATCAATGCAAAAGCGCCAAGCACTCAGGATTCATTTATGGCCACTGTAATGCACAAACAAGACCAAAACACTGGCTGACACCCAAGAGCTATAATCCATTGCTGAGAAATCATTCTTGTAAGAGATTTGGCATTAGATTTATTTGCTTCTTTTCTAATGTTTTCCCCTTCCTGCCTCAAAGGAGTGTTCTACATTTTAAAAAAGTCTTTCAGGAAAATTTGTGTAATTGGTTCATTTCCAAAACCCATTTTGACAAAAGTTTTTACTTCCCCTTGGCAGTGGAGTCTTTCCCCAATCCGATTCTGGCATACCACTAGTTTCATGCTTCCCCTTTTTCTCTTCCCATCTCCCTATTGTATCCTAATCAATATTCTAGATGAGGCAACCAAGGAGAGAGTCAGATTGCTGTTGGTGATCAGATACAAAAATAAGAGTCAAGAAAGGATGAGTTCAAATTTTACCTACAATACATACTAATCAGGTGAGCCTAGCTAACTTACTTCATTCTTAGTGCCTTGGTTTCCTCATCAGCAAAATAAAGAGACTTGGCTTTAGTGTAGCCTAAGAACTTTTCCAACCCTAAATCCAATTGTATCTCAATTTTATATTTTGCAAAGTGGGGGCAATAATCTTTGTCCTACCTCCCATTCAGTGTTGCATAAGGAAAATGAATGGTAAGTCTTGCACTATTATAGAAACAATGATGATTAATGAGTGGGTTGAGCTGGATGACTTCCAAGGTCCCTTCCAGTTCCATATCTTAACATCCTATTTATAACATTGTTAAATATGTGGTTAATTTGCAAAGGCAACAACTTTTTTTTTTTATTATTATTAGAAATAAGGGGGAATTGGGGGCGGAGCCAAGATGGCGGAGAAGAAACACACTACTCAGTGAACGTCCTCACTCCCTCACAACCAATTAGATAAATTAAGTCTCAGAATTAGCTCAGGACTGATAGATACCACAAGGACTGGAAGCACGACTTACCAGCTGAAGAGAATCTGGAGTTTCAACAGGAAAGGTCAGTTCTCAGGGGAGGAATAAGAGAGGCCAGCACAGACGGTGGGGTAGGGGCACACTGCGCCCATTGCGCTGGGAAGGGCTCTGGGATCAGAGAAGCCACTGAGGTAAAGGAATCTGGCACAGGCTGTTAGCTCTTCTCTGCTAATTATTTAGCAGTTCAGAAGAGAAAGCCAAAATATTTTAAAACTCAGATTAGATTTCCCCCCCCCCCACCCTGGGGGTGACTCGGCAGACTCGGCACCAGGGGGTGTGGCCTCAGCTACCTCCTGAGAATAGTTAAGAGACTGACAAGTGGGTGGATACGGCCCAAGGCAACACACACTGCCTAGCTTAGCTGGAGGGAGTGGAACTCAGCTCCAGGAAGTCCCAGAGAAGCGGAACCTTTGAACTAGGGACTGCGGTTTCTGGCAGACACTTCCAGTTTGAGCGCAGGGGCTTCTCACGTCACCTGCTGCAGACATCCACTCCCCACCCGGACACATAGGCTGAGCTTCTTGCTGTCTTCACTATTCTACGCCCTCGAAGCACAGTGGTGCTAATCACCTCTGAGGCACTTCCAGGGAGGGGGTGGGGAACTCTCTCCCAGAGCTCTCTCTTAGCTCAGGCGCAGGAGCCGCTGCATCCATCCGGTCTGGGAGGAAGCTGGTAAAGAAGTAAATAATTTCCTACCCCAGGGACAGACCCCAAAACATTTTTTAAGTATGAGCAAAAAAGCTAGAAAAACTATAGATTCCTTCTATACAGAGAAAGAGCGGGTATCCAACCCCGAGGAAGTTAACAGCAAAGATTCAGAAGATAACAACCTAAAGGGGAACGATTCCTGCCCCCCATCACATAACTCTCTCCTAGAAGAAGCTCTTAAGAAATTGAGGGAGATCGAAGAAAAATGGGGCAAGGAAAGGGAAGTTATGATAGAGAATAACAACGTCCTGAAATTGGAGTTGGAAAAAATAAAGAATTCACAGGAGATGCAGGGAAACAAAATTAGTGAATTAGAAAAGGTTAAAAAAACACAGGAAAGTAGGATTTCTGAATTGGAAAAGATAAAAAAGTCTCAAGAAAATAGAATTTCTGAATTGGAAAAAGAAAATAATTCTCAAAAAAAAAAAATTAGGGAAATGGAAAAAAATTCAATAGAGCAAAATAATTCATTTAAAAACGAAATTGGGCATTTACAAAAAGAACTAAAAACTGTGAAAGAAGAAAATAACTCCTTAAAAGTCAGGATGGAACAAATAGAAATGAATGATTCACAGAGAACCCAAGAATCAGTCAAACAAAACAAAAAAAATGAGAAGCTGGAGAACAACGTCAAATACTTACTGGGAAAATCTATAGACCTGGAAAATAGATCTAGGAGAGATAATCTGCGGATTATTGGACTTCCAGAAAACTATGACCAAAAAAAGAGCCTAGATTCTATTTTACAGGAAATTATCAAAGAGAACTGTCCAGAGATAATAGAAACAGAAGGGAAAGTAGATGTGGAAAGAATTCATCGAACTCCTTCTGAAATAGACCCTAAAAAAAGAACACCACGGAATATTGTGGCTAAGCTGCAGAATTACCACACAAAGGAGAAAATCCTGCAAGCAGCTAGAAAAAAACAATTTAAATACCAAGGTGCCACAATAAGGGTCACCCAAGATCTGGCTGCCTCCACATTAAAAGATAGAAGGGCCTGGAACCTGATATTCCGTAAGGCAAAAGATCAAGGACTGCAACCAAGAATGAACTACCCAGCTAAGTTTAGCATCTTTTTCCACGGAAGAAGATGGTCATTCAATGAAACAGAAGAATTCTATATGTTTCTAAGGAAAAAACCAGACTTAAACAAAAAATTTGATCTACATCCACAAGACTGAAGAGAAACAGAAAAAGGTACACAGAACCCTTGAGAACTGTAACTCTGTTGTGGGTATATAAAAAATACTCAAGGATAATTTGATTTTACTGATATAAAAGAAAAAAAGGGGGGTGTAGTAAAGGGAAGGAGGTCGGTTCAGAAAAAGGGGAAGGAGTGATAAAAAGAGGGAAACTGCATCCCAGGAAGAGACATAGAAAATACACCATATCTGAGGGAACTTAGTGAGGGGGAGAATCATTGTGTGAATCTTACTCTCATCAGAAGAGGCTCAAAGAGTAAATAATTAACATATTTGTTTTTCAGAGAATTTTCTCTCACCTCATTAAAAGGGGGGAGAGGAAAAGGGAAAAGGAAAAGGGGAATAAGTGAAGGGACTTGGAGGGAGGGGGGAGGGATCCTAAAAAAAAAAAAAAAAAAAAAAAAAAAGAGGGAGGGTTGCGCGTCACAAGGGGGGTCTGTAAATTAAATATCGGGGAGGGGGATCAGGGGGGTCAAGGGAAAAAAGCATAATCTGGGGATAATACGATGGCAGGAAATACAGAATTAGTAATTTTAACTGTAAATGTAAATGGGATGAACGATCCCATCAAATGGAGACGGATAGTAGATTGGATCAAAAAGCAGAACCCTACAATATGTTGCCTACAGGAAACACACTTAAAGCAGGGAGATACATACAGAGTAAAGGTAAAAGGTTGGAACAGAGCCTATTATGCTTCAGGTAAAGCCAAAAAAGCAGGGGTAGCTATCCTTATCTCAGATCAAGCAAAAGCAGAAGTAGATCTCGTTAAAAAAGATAAGGAAGGAAACTATATCCTGCTGAAAGGTAGCATAAATAATGAAGCCATATCAATACTAAACATATATGCACCAAGTGGTATAGCATCTAACTTTCTAAAGGAAAAGTTAAGAGAACTGCAAGAAGAAATAGACAGTAAAACTATAATAGTGGGAGATCTCAACCTTGCACTCTCAGATTTAGACAAATCAAACCACAAAACAAACAAGAAAGAAATTAAAAAAGTAAATAGAACATTAGAAAAACTAGGTATGATAGACCTTTGGAGAAAACTGAATGGCAATAGGAAGGAATATACTTTCTTCTCAGCAGTTCATGGATCCTATACAAAAATTGACCATATATTAGGACATAAAGATCTCAAAATTAAATGTAGGAAGGCAGAAATAATAAATGCCTTCTTCTCAGATCACAATGCAATAAAAGCTACATTCAGTAAAAAGTTAGGGGTAAATAGACCAAAAAGTAATTGGAAACTGAATAATCTCATCTTAAAGAATGACTGGGTGAAAGAGCAAATTATAGAAACAATTAACAATTTCACCCAAGATAATGATAATGATGAGACATCATATCAAAATCTTTGGGATGCAGCTAAAGCGGTAATAAGGGGAAATTTTATATCTTTAGAGGCTTATTTGAAGAAAATTGAGAAAGAGAAGATTAACGAATTGGGCTTACAACTTAAAAGGCTAGAAAAAGACCAAATTATAAACCCCCAACCAAAAATTAAACTCGAAATACAAAAATTAAAAGGAGAAATCAATAAAATTGAAAGTAAAAAAACTATTGAATTAATAAATAAAACCAAGAGTTGGTTTTATGAAAAAGCCAATAAAATAGATAAACCTTTGGTAAATTTGATCAAAAAAAAAGAAAGAGGAAAATCAAATTGATAGTCTTACAAATGAAAAGTGGGATCTTTCCACCAATGAAGAGGAAATTAGAGAAATAATGAGTTACTTTGCCCAACTTTATGCCAATAAATTTGATAACTTAAGTGAAATGGATGACTTCCTCCAAAAATATAGGCTCCCTAGATTAACAGAGGAGGAGATAAATTGCTTAAATAGTCCCATTTCAGAAAAAGAAATAGAACAAGCTATTAATCAACTCCCCAGGAAAAAATCCCCAGGGCCAGATGGATTCACATGTGAATTCTACCAAACATTTAAAGAACAATTAGCCCCAATGTTATATAAATTATTTGAAAAAATAGGGGATGAAGGAGTCCTACCAAATTCCTTTTATGACACAGACATGGTACTGATACCTAAACCTGGTAGATCGAAAACTGAGAAAGAAAATTATAGACCAATCTCCTTAATGAATATTGATGCTAAAATCTTAAATAAGATATTAGCAAAAAGACTTCAGAAAATCATCTCCAAGATAATACACTATGATCAAGTAGGATTTATTCCAGGAATGCAGGGCTGGTTTAATATTAGGAAAACTATTAATATAATTGACCATATTAATAATCAAATTAATAAGAACCATATGATCATCTCAATAGATGCAGAAAAAGCATTTGACAAAATCCAACATCCATTCCTACTAAAAACTCTTGAGAGTATAGGAATAAATGGATTATTCCTTAGAATAATCAGGAGTATATATTTAAGACCGTCAGTAAGCATAATATGCAATAGAAATAAACTGCAACCTTTCCCAGTAAGATCAGGAGTGAAACAAGGTTGCCCACTATCACCATTACTATTCAATATAGTACTAGAAACGCTAGCCTCGGCAATAAGAGCCGAGAAAGAGATTCAAGGAATTAGAGTAGGAAATGAGGAAATTAAACTATCACTTTTTGCAGATGACATGATGGTATACTTAGAGAACCCCAAAGACTCTGCTAAAAAGCTACTAGAAATAATTCAAAATTTCAGCAAAGTGGCAGGATACAAAATAAATCCACATAAATCCTCGGCATTTTTATATATCACTAACAAAATGCAACAGCAAGAGATACAAAGAGAAATTCCATTCCAAACAAATGTTGATAGTATAAAATATTTGGGAATCCATCTACCAAAGAAAAGTCAGGAATTATATGAGAAAAATTACAAAACACTTGCCACAAAAATAAAATCAGATTTAAATAATTGGAAAGACATTCAGTGCTCTTGGATAGGCCGAGCGAATATAATAAAGATGACAATACTCCCCAAACTAATCTATTTATTTAGTGCTATACCAATCAGACTCCCAAGAAACTATTTTAATGACCTAGAAAAAATAACAACAAAATTCATATGGAAGAATAAAAGGTCAAGAATTGCAAGGGAACTAATGAAAAAAAACTCAGAGGAAGGTGGTCTAAGTGTACCTGATCTAAAGCTATATTATATAGCAGCAGTCACCAAAACCATTTGGTATTGGCTAAGAAATAGACCGGTAGATCAGTGGAACAGATTAGATACAAAGGACAAAAAAGGGTACATCTATAGCAATCTAATCTTTGACAAACCCAAAGATTCCAACATTAGGGATAAAAATTCATTATTCGGAAAAAACTGTTGGGAAAACTGGAAATTAGTATGGCAGAAATTAGATATGGATCCACACTTAACACCATATACCAAGATAAGATCAAAATGGGTCCATGATTTAGGCATAAAGAGGGAGATAATAAATAGATTAGAGGAACAGAGGATAATCTACCTCTCAGACTTGTGGAGGAGGAAGGAATTTATGACCAGAGGAGAACTAGAGATCATTATTGATCACAAAATAGAAGATTTTGATTACATCAAACTAAAAAGTTTCTGTACAAATAATACTAATGCAAACAAGATTAGAAGGGAAGTAACAAATTGGGAAAATATTTTTAAAAACAAAGGTTCTGACAAAGGTCTCATTTCCAAAATATATAGAGAACTGACCATAATTTATAAGAAACCAAACCATTCTCCAATTGATAAATGGTCAGGGGATATGAACAGACAATTCTCAGAGGAAGAACACTCACATGAAAGAGTGTTCCAAATCACTACTGATCAGAGAAATGCAAATTAAGACCACTCTGAGATACCACTACACACCTGTCAGATTGGCTAAGATGACAGGAACAAATAATGACAAATGTTGGAGGGGATGTGGGGAAATTGGGACACTGGTGCATTGCTGGTGGAGTTGTGAAAGAATCCAGCCATTCTGGAGAGCAATCTGGAATTATGCCCAAAAAGTTATCAAACTGTGCATACCCTTTGACCCAGCAGCGCTACTACTGGGATTATATCCCAAAGAAATACTAAAGAGCGGAAAGAGACATATATGTGCCAAAATGTTTGTGGCAGCTCTTTTTGTTGTAGCTAGAAACTGGAAGATGAATGGATGTCCATCGGTTGGAGAATGGCTGGGTAAATTGTGGTATATGAAAGTTATGGAATATTATTGCTCAGTAAGAAATGACCAGCAGGAGGAATACAGAGAGGGTTGGAGAGACTTAAATCAACTGATGCTGAGTGAAATGAGCAGAACCAGAAGATCACTGTATACTTCAACAACGATACTGTATGGGGATGTATTCTGATGGAAGTGGAAATCTTCAACATAAAGAAGATCCAACTCACTTCCAGTTGATCAATGATGGACAGAGGTAGATACACCCAGAGAAGAAACACTGGGAGGGGAATGTAAATTGTTAGCACTAATATCTGTCTGCCCAGGTTGCATGTACCTTCGGATTCTAATGTTTATTGTGCAACAAGAAAATGATATTCACACACATGTATTGTACTTAGACTATATTGTAACACATGTAAAATGTATGGTATTGCCTGTCGTCGGGGGGAGGGAATAAGGGAGGGGGGGTAATTTGGAAAAATGAATACAAGGGATAATATTATAAAAAATATATATATATATAATAAAAAAAAAATTAAAAAAAAAAAAAAAAAAAAAAAAAAAAAAAAAAAGAAATAAGGGGGAATTGATTTCTACCTGAGGGTTTATATACCTGTGTTAGAGGATTATAGAAGCAACTACTGGATAGAGAATTGGGCTTCTAATCACAAAGACTTAAGTCCAAATCAGACTTCATGCTCAAATAAGCTATGTGATCCTGGGCAAATTATTTAACCATGTCTAGCTAATCTACTGGAAAAGGAAATGGAAAGCCACTCCTTTGACCAAACAAAACAAAACAAAACAAAAAAACAGAAAACAAAACCATGCAGAATCATGTAGAGTTGAACAACAACAACATAAATAAAGAAGACCAAGATTTTGAGTCCATAAAAGACCTCAAGGACTATATAGCTCAATATTACCCCGTGTACTGATGAAGAAACTGAGATCTACTTAGTTAAGTGAATCCCTTAAAGTCATCTAATGAATAGGCAGCAGAACCATGATTTCTGCACCTATCATTTAGATGCAAATCCAAAGCTTTTGGACATTAAGCTAAACATTGCAGTCTGGGCAGAACTTTATTTTGATGAGTTATCTAATAACAAAGGACTGCCTCTAGTGGTAGATGATTTAAGGTCTTCTGAAAACAGGTCAGAAGAAATGTTGGATGGCCAACAAAGAAAGGGGAGGAGATTCAAGCTTCATGTAAGAGGTTTTTTGTTTTTTGTTTTTTTTTAATTACCTGGCAGGTCCTGTGCAAATTCATATTTGTTATTTGCACTTTTTTGAGGGATTTACATTTATATATATGTATAGACACAATATATATATGTATATATATGTATGTGTGTGTGTATATATATATATATACATATATATATACACACACACATACATATATATACATATATATATTGTGTCTATACATATATATGTATATGTGTATATATGTATATATACATATATATGTGTATATATATTATATATATATATATATATATATATATAAAACTTCATATATAACTTCATTCCTATCTTCCCTGAAAGTCTGGGTATAAACAAACATAAATTGAATGACTTTTGCCCAATCTGATGAAAAAAAAAAAAAAATATATATATATATATTTCCCCAAATATTTCCTTGAACATCTTCTCCCTTGAATGAATAGCATAAAAATGAGAGAGAGCTGATAACTATGTTCTCAAGTTGCTAAATCATAAGCAAATGGGATTCTTCTCATACAAATTATTTGGAATATCCACCCACCCAAGCCCTAAGAAATCCCATCAAAGCTGTTAACTACTCCTATCTTGCTCAGCCTTTCACTTAGGAAGATAGAGAAGTGTTTGGAGGTGAATATAGTGAACAAGATTAAAGATGTAGATTCCTAGCATTTGTGTTTGCAGTTTGTCTCTGTGGTTGTGTGACCTTGAACAAGATAGTTATTCACTGTGGATTTATTCATATGTTTACTAGTATTTTCCACTACTTATGTTTCCATCACTTATTCAACTTAAGAACCCTAAATGGTACTATTCTCCTAGTTAGAAGGATATTTAAGTTACTCACTTAAATTTCATTCATTTTGATCCATATTTCAAAGTACTTGCTGTATGAAAAACGCCATGGTAGTCACTGGGGACCTAGATATAGTTTATATGAGAAACAATCCAGGCCCTCATGGAAAGTACAGTATGCTTAAAAATGGGGGAGGGAAGGGAAATACTACAGTCAATCCTCAACTTAATTTTTTTTTTTTTTTTTTTTTTTTGAGGCTGGGGTTAAGTGACTTGCTCAGGGTCACACAGCTAGGAAGTGTTAAGTGTCTGAGACCAGATCTGAACTCTGGTCCTCCTGAATTCAGGGCTGGTGCTCTATCCACTGCACCACCTAGCTGCCCCCAATCTTCAACTTTCATGGGGCAATGTAAAAGTCAAAAAATAGGAATGTTGATACATTGAATTAATGGGAAATGGGGGTTAGATTCCTGTAACCACCAAAAGTTTGATCTTTCACTAGAGATTGCTGAAAATATACTTTTCTGTATAGAATTCTTTATAACAAAACATTGATTCCAATAATATTCCTAACACAGTAACCATGAAACAATACATAAAATGCAGAGGGGAGAATGGGCCTGGAAAGAGATTTCAGAAGATCCCAATGTAAAAAAGGGAAAAGGTGAACCCACCATCTCTCATCAATTTTCCAGCTCCTCAGATGAATTGTTAACCAATGAAAATCACATCTCAAGGTGATTCCGTGACACATTCCTTAGGCCAGATGGCCTGTTCTTTTCCCTGTCCAGACACTGGAGAGGGCAGAGGGGGACACCATGTCATTCACCCATAAACTTAGCTTTTCCATTTTTACATTGTCCTCATCAAGTACTTGCCATGTTACTTAGCACTTTCTAGAGTGGATTCATGAATACTTTTTACTGACACTTTCCTTTTTTTTATGTGACTATAAATTTGTCAATATAGGGCCTCTCGTTGTTTTTCCTCTTTACTGTACGTAGCTGTGAATGTCCATGGTTGCCAATTTAAAAGGGAAAATTAAGCTACCCAGAAAAATTAGGGGAATACTTGAAGTTGGAAAATTAAACACTTGAATGTTATAAATTGATTGTCTAAGTCCTTTATTAAGCAATAAGGGGTTGTGATGTGACAGTGGAGACCACAGTGTGGAGAGTCCTTTTGGTGGAGTGGGTAGACTGCCAGATATGATATTAGGCAATGCACAATGTTGTACCTGGTCCCCAGAAATTATGAGATGTGTAATCTTAGACTTTTGGGGGGGCTTCATTTCTTCATCTATAAAATAGGGATAATAATACCGTACTTCCTAAAAGCTGCTGTGAAGATTGAAGGAGATAAATTCTATGAAACATTTTGCAAACCTTACAAACTCCATAATTTTTTTTTTCCTCCAGAATAATACAGGTTTCTTCAGTTCAGAGTCTCCTCCCCTCGCCCCATTCTATATTTATATTTCTAGAATATACCTGGGCATGTACATACTAGGAGCTTACAATATTTGTGTTCTCTTTTTGTGGTTTTTCTTCATTTTTCTTAATCAACTTTGCTGTTGCTGCCAATTCTTAGCAAAACTGGTAAAAACAAAATTGTAATCATTGAACTGAGCAATCTGGAGATTAAGCCGTTTAAACCTTTGAATCTTTTGGGCCGAAAAAAACACTGTGCCACATTTAGAACTCTGATTTACAAAGAGGGTGGTCACAAATTTTCCAGTTGAAGGGACATAATATATAATATTATATGTAATATAATATTATACATAATATACATAGATTATATTTAATATCTATATTGTAATATAATATAATATAATAATAATATAATATAATATAATATAATATAATATAATATAATATAATATAATATAATATAATATAATATAATGTAATGTAATGTAATGTAATATAATATAATATAATATAATATAATATAATATAATATAATATAATATAATATAATATAATATAATATAATATAATATAATATAATATTACATTACATTACATTACATTACATTACATTATATTATATTATATTATATTATATTATATAATATGATATATATACTATATAATATAGTATAATGGGAGTAGAGGTCTGAAATAAGAGGAAGTGGAAACCGGTATCCTTTACTTCTTGGGGAAGACCCTTCACATTTCTGTGTCTCACTATACTAGGATATCTTTATAAAAGATGGACTCTGGATGTCGGCATCTAAAGGAATGATTTTTCTAGTTTTGTCTCTGATGTTTGTCAGTTGTCTGAGTCTGGGTAATCTCATGTTTTAGTTTAGTTTTTTTTTTTGTTTTGTTTTGTTTTGTTTTTTTTTATCTGTAATATGGACTTAACACCATTTCCCTACAAAACTTCACAGAACCATGAAGAACGAAATGTTTTGTGTCAACCACAGTGATATGTAATACAATGAGTTTTTATTCAAATTCCAAGTCTGAGATGGAAATCACTATAAGGGAAGGATACAAAAGTTCTCAGAAAATCCAAGGGAGGTGACCCCATTTCAAGCTACTCAGGCATTTCAGAGGAGGCAATTCTTTAGCTAGTCCATAAAAGAGAGGATAGAAAAATTCTTGCTCCAAATGGAGAAAGCATGAAATCTGGGAACCCACCGGCCGCCATTTTCCCTTTTTTGGAGGTCACAGAAAATGTCTTTGGAAGGTAGCCAGATGGCCGCAACTTCCTCGGCCCATCTCCTCTTCTTGGAAAAGGCACAAGTTGCCATCTTCAGGCCTCATTAAAGATTTCAGCAAAAATCAGAAGCCTGAGACATCTTTATTGTGAGCCAGGGCGTTCATCTCAAGGCACTCTGAGTCTGGGATTCATTTTGTCAGGTGTAATTTATAGAGAATTTACCACTCTTGACAAGACGTCAAAAGGAACTTTTCATGGAAAAGCTTTCAAATTCAGGATATGAAATTTTGTCTTTTAAAACATTATTTTGGGACTTTAAAAGTTCTGCTAATTATATAATCATCCCCAATTTTTCAAATAAAATGAAGATAAACAGCCTTTCACTCAGTCTGTGTAGGCTACAGAGATTTGCCCAAACAGCTAAAGATGGGGAGAGGATTTAGAAGGAAATAAGCAAGCTGACTTGTCATTTAAAGTCTAGGAAGTGGGGCAGTATTTTCACAGCTTTATCATCATGACCAAAGAATCATATCTCAGTTCTGCTCCTTGGACAAGCAAATGACTCGCTTTTTCATCCTGCTTCTTCTCTCAGCCATCAAAAAATGCAGTGTTTGCATTGGGTGATGTCTTATCAATCTCTGACATTCTATATTCCATAAGGTTCTTTCCAGTTCTGGCATCTCAACTCTTCAATTAAACATCTCACCCCCATCCCCTGAAGCTGGGATGCTTTATTCTCTCGACTGTATATTCCACTCAGTTCTGACAGTCTCTGTTCTAAAGTCTTTCCCAATTTTGACATATTTGTGTGCTAGGATCCCTTCTCTCTCTGGTATTTTTTTAATATAAGGGCACTTCTGGCTCTGACATTTTGCCCTTCTATTCTAAGAATCTCAGATTCTTCTAATGCAGTAATAATGTTCTAGGTTCTGAAATCTCTTTCAACTTTGACAGTCTTTGTGCTATAGCTCTTCCCAACTCAGATATTCTGAGATTTTTTTCAGCATTGAAGTATTTTGCAAATAGGCCTAGGTTAGCTCTAAGATCCCTTCCTACTCCAAAATTTCTGAATTTAGATTAAAATTATATAGGTACAAAGACAGACTGGGAGAGGAGAGAGGACATCATGAACACATTTCACTTCATCCCTAAAGCTCTGCCCCAGTTTGCTCACCTGCAAATGTCAACAAGACCAATTTCCTTCCAGGAATCTGAGAAGTGTTTTACAATCCTTGGTCAGGATATTTGGCAGTGCCTCCCAAGACTAACTTTGTGGGGCAAAATTTTGCTATGTTCTTAAAAAGCACAAAGTCGCCATTGCTCTATGCAAACTCCTGAGTCAGCACGTCAATCGACCAGCCAGCATCCAGGCCACTCCAAGGCAATGATCCCAGTCGGAAATGCATCGTTGCTGCCCTTTGGATGGATGAACATAGTTAGAAATAATGAACTCTTCCCTCAAATCCAGATGGAGCAGGTAATTTTTTATAACATAATAAAGACTACCTTTCACAGCCAACAGTAATGCAATGGATGCTCACATCCCCAGCATCATAATGGTAATAGTACATATTTTACTAGTTTTGTTCTGTTACCAAACTCTGGCCATTCTCTCCCTCATTTTCTTTTTACAGAAGCCTCTGATTTTCATCAGCAGCACATGGATTCTTTTGGCTTATTTCACTGATTAAAAAAAAATGCAAAACAAAAACTGCTTTGTCCTAGTGCAATAACATGATTTGCCTGAGGTCCCACAGATTAGTAAAATATCAAAAATATCCCATTTGCTTCCCACACTGCTGTAGAATTAGATACATTATACCACAGATGAGGAAATGGCTAAGCCTGAGTCATATTGGATTTACAGGAAGGGGCAAGATTCTAATCTGCCACTTTGGACTTTGAGCCCTCCTAACAAAAATATGGCCAAGCCCACTCTGATGCCCTTCTTCCACCATCTATTATATCTAAGTGTAGATCAGAAGTTCTTCAAACATATTGTCAGGATATCGATTACTTGATTTTTGGTATAATTTGTTTCTTTGGAATCCTGGGTATCTCATTTTATGCTTTTAAAAACACTCTTTAGGAGCAGCTAGTTGATGTGGGACATATAGTTGGTGCAGTGGAGAAAGCACTAGCCCTGAAGTAAAGAGGACCTGAGTTCAAATCTGACCTCCGACACTTAACACTTCCCAGCTGTGTGACCCTGGGCAAGTCATTTGACTCCAGTTGCTTCAACAGAAAAACAAACAAAAAAAAAAACAAAAAACTTCAGAAAAGAGCTCCAAAGACCCCAGCTTTGGGGATAAAAACTCTTTATTTGACAATAACTGCTGGAAAAATTGGAAATTAGTATGGCACAAACTAGGCATTGAACCACACCTAACACCTAACACCAAGGTTGAAATAGGTTCATGATTTAGACATAAAGAGTATATCATAAACAAATTAGAAAAACAAAGGATAGATTGCCTCTCAGATTTGTGGAAAAGAAATGAATTTGTGCCCAAAGAAGAACTAGAGATCATCATTGAACACAAAATGGATAATTTTGATTATATTAAGTCAAAAAGTTTTTGTACAAACAAAACCAATGCAGACAAGAATAAAGGGAAGCAATAAACTGGGAAAAAGTTTACATTCAAGGGTTCTGATAAAAGCCTCATTTCAAAAATGTATAGAGAATTGACTCAAATTTATAATAGTTCAATCCATTCTCCAATTGATAAATGGTCAAAGGACAAGAATCTTTTGACAATTTTCAGATGAAGAAATTCATCTGTAGTCATATGAAAAGGTAGTCTAAATCATTATTGATCAGAGAATTGCAAATTAAGACAACCCTGAGATACCACTACACACCTCTCAGATTGGCTAAGATGACAGGAAAAGATAATGAGCAATGTTGAAGGGGATGTGGGAAAACTGGGACACTGATACATCATTGGTGGAGTTGCGAACTGATCTAACTATTCTGAAGAATAGTTTGGAACTATGCCCAAAGGGCTATCAAAATGTGCATACTCTTTGACTCAGAAGTGTTTCTACTGGGTCTGTATCTCAAAGAAATCTTAAAGGAGGGAAGGGGACTCAAATGTGCAAAAATGTTTGTGGCAGTCTTTTTTGTAGTGGCAAGAAACTGGAAACTGAGCAGATGCTCATTAATTGGAGAATGGCTGACTAAGTTATGGTATATTAAGTTTATGGAATATTATTGTTTTATAAGAAACAATTAGCAGGATGATTTCAGAGAGGCCTGGAGAGACTTAGATGAACTGATGCTGAGGGGAATGAGCAGAAGCAGGACATAATTGTACACAACAACAGCAAGATTATACAATGATCAGTTCTGATGGATGTGGCTTTTGTCAATAATGAGATGATTCAGGCCAGTTTTAGTAGTCTTATGATGGAGAGAGCCATCTGCACCCAGAGAGAGGACTATGAGAACAGAGTGTGGATCACAAAATAAAATTTTTACTTTTTTGTTGTTGTTTGTCTTTCATTTTCTTTCTCAATTATTTTTTTCCTTTTTTTGATCTGATTTTTATTGTGCAGCAAGATAATTGTGGAAATATGTATAGAGGAATTTTGCATATTTAACATATATTGAATCAGTTGCTATGTAGGGGAGAGGGTGGGGGAAGGGAGGGGAAAATTTTAAACAAGTTTTTGCAAAAGTGATTGTTGAAAATTATCTATGAATATATTTTGAAAATAAAAAAACTTTAGACAAAAAAAGAGACAAAGAGTGGGTGAAGGGAGAGAGAGAAAGCGAAAGAGAGAGAGAGAGAGAGAGAGAGAGAGAGAGAGAGAGAGAGAGAGAGAGAGAGAGAGAGAGAGAGAGACAGGGAGACAAAAGAAGGAGAGAGAGAAAATAGAAAGGAGGAAGAGAGAGACAGAGACAAAGAGGGAGGAGGGAGAAAATAAAGGAGAAAGAAATAGAAAGATAGAGAAGCAAAGAGAAAGACAGGTGAAGACCCTCAGTTTTAGATTCACAACAAAAATTACTTTGATTCTTCAGTGTGTCTATTGATGGCCTCCTTGTTGGTATTTAATGACCCTGAAATCAGGAATAATTACAACAAACTGCAGCTTCCGACACTTATTTGTGTGACCCTGGAAAATCGAACTCTCTTTGCCTCAGTTTCTTCATCTATAAAATAGGGATAATAGTTGATCTTCTTAGGTTTGTTGTGATCATCAAATGCAATCAAACCTATCTGTCAATTGCTTAGTGTAGTACCAGGCATATAGTAAGCACTACATAAATGTTAACTGTCATCATCAACACCATTATTGTTATTGTTATTCAAGGCTACGAATTTTGGTCCATCTTCAGTGAAAATCCTGGATTAACTTTTATAACAGGATTCTCACTATAACTCTGTGCAACAAGGAATCTTTAAGGAAAAAAAAAAAGTCTGTTTCAGTTTTAGTTTTTGCATCCCTAGCACCTAACACATGGCTCACCTGGAGGAAGTGTTTAAGTGAACACTGTTCAGTTTAGTTGAATGGTTCAATCAATACATAATTCTTTAAAGCACCTACTGTGTTTTCAGGTGCTGTCCTAGGTACTGAAGTTTCAAATAAGAATAATATAAACTTCATTTATCAATTTGGAAACTAAGGCTTCAAAAAAGATAAGGTGTTCACCCCATAATGAATCCAACAGAAAGGAAAGGGAGAGTTAATTCCTAATAAAAAAAAAAATTGTATCGGGAAACTCTAACTGAATTTTCCATCAAGGTACCCAGGCTGCATACTGATACATTTGGAGCTGGCGCATCTGCTCTGCTGTGTCTAGCAGGAGAATTAAGTCTTCAATGACAGGAAAATAGGCTAATACCCTCGATTTCCCCTGGCTCGTCTTAACCTTATTTGAGAGCATATTTGCATCTTCTTTTTATAGCAACACTAGAATAGACTTACCTGGAGGAAGGAAGTGAAAGAAGGCAATTTTAGGGTTGAAAAAAATGCAAGTCACATAGTCCCCGACTGGGAAGAGGCAGAAGGGTTGATGTAAGTGGCAGGGTTGAAGCATTGCCTGGCTTAGGAGATAAACTTCATCTCTCACTCTGCGTCCAGATTTGGCTTTGTTTTTTTTCTTTTAGATAAAAGCCAAATATGCAGAGCTCTGAGCTTTAAGGATCTTATTTGGTTTTTAGATTGTAGATTTTCCAACTCCCTTTTCCCCTTGAAAAGAAACACCAAATTGAAGATGGGAGGAAGATGAATTCTCATCCAAAAAATGGACCAAGAGCCGGGTTATCTGGTTTCTAGCCTTGACTCTTGGAATAGTGGATAGAATGATGATGTTATAGTGACTGCTCTAGCCCTTTAACATTTGTAAATTAGCATTTATATAGCCTTAGCTATGCAGCTTCACCTCTGTCTCAGTTTCCTCATGTGTAAAATGGACAGTGACGATTCCTCTCATGCAAGGTAATGAAATAATTAAATCCAGTCATCCATTTATGTATTTATTCATAAATCTAGTAAATATTTTTTAAGATTTTAGTGAGCAAAGAACTATTGATATATTGTCAATGAAAATGAACAATATTAGTGTGAGGGATGGTGCAGAAAATGATTATGACAATAAAAATAATAACATTCAAAATGTACATCAGTACCATGGGGAAATCACAGTATGGGAAATTCCCTCTACTAATGAAGATTAGTATGGTATTTCTAAGTTGTGTCATTTTAACAAGATAATTGGGACAGCTAAAAAGTGACAGCCTTATTCATATACATATTTTGGATTGAATAGCCAGGATTTCACAATGGAATAACAAAACTTGATGATCAGCATCCGTCCAGTCCATGCTATAATTGAAATTGATCTCGATGATAATATTGTAGCTTGAACCCAGTATTCGTGACTACAAATCCATTTTTCTGTCCAACACCAAATCTCAAGGTGTAATTATCATTTCTACATTTCCGGGCTTGGAAGAGGTAGCAGGGTGATTTCAAATATAGAATTTTACTATTTCTTAGAACCTTGAATATCAGAGCTGGGAGGGACTTTAGAAAATAGGATATAAGAATTGGGAGGCAGATCACTGTCAGCACTCAAAAGGATCTTATAAACTAAATGTGAGAACAATAATAACCAATTTCAAAGCTTGAAGGGTATTCCAAAAAAACAAACAAACAAACAAACAACAACAACAAAAAAAATCTGAAAATGTCAGGTTAAAAAAGATCTTAGAACATAGAATTTCAGAGCAAGAAAGATCCTTAAATCCATTCCATAGGAAGGACAGAGCTTGGAGTAGTAATCTAATTAATTCATTTGATTTGTTTTGTATTGGGAAACACCTAAAATGTATCCAGTCACACTTGAGGTGATTTGGATTCACACAAATCTTAGTTACAATATTTTCCATTGCACCTTTCACTAGAAAATATCATGTAGGACACGCAGAAGCTTCCCCAAATCTGTAGTTCTCTTAGAAATCATCATGGAGCTGGAAACCACTGCTTCTTTCTCAGGATTACTCCTAATGAGATCTCCTTATATAGTGATTTTAGGTGAATCTCGCCTGGGCCAGACAATCAAATCTGTGCCTCCAAGGGAGAATGAGTTCCTTGACCCTTGGAAGAAGTCCATGTGTTATCAAGGAAGGTGATAGAAAAGTTCCCATTCAGGATGGGAAAGAGCACAGAAGATATAAGATGGATCCTAGGTCACCAGAATTTTCTGATACTGTCCAAAAACTGCTGACCACCTGCTGAGAGCAGAGGACCACTTAGGAGAGTTCTTTGGTTCCCCTCACATCTGAATTAATTTTTTGTCTGCATATTTTAGGAAATAAAAGAAATGGTCCCAAAGGAATTTGAAATATCAGAGATCCAGAGAAAGGAAGAACACTACTTCAATGTTTTAAAAACCTGGTTCCAATTCTAGCATCCCTAAATCCAAGATTTAGACATAAGAAGTGACATCAGAAATCTCTTTATACCTCTTCATTATATAGATGAGAAACTGAGAAGAAGAAATTACTTGTCCATGGTTTAATATTGTATATATTTAGGTCTCAGATACTTAGAAGTAGAAGGAGGATAATTTGACTCTAAATTCTGATGTCTAAGCTTGTATTTTTTCCCTATTCATGTAGATCAATTCATTTTTAATAGTCAACAAGCACTGATTAATCATGCCCTATGTCCTGGGGGTGAGAGAAGGGCTTGAGATGTGGAGAGAGCCAGGAAGAAGCAGAAAATCCATGGCTATCCTCAAAGAGTTGACATTTTCCTGAAAAGACCACACCATTTGTTAATTGGCTACTATACCCATGCTCATTTGAGTGAGAAGAGAACAGAACTTTCAAATCTAAAAAAGATCCTAAGTCCTATTTTTGTTCAACTATACTTAAAATTCATTGAATTCAGATCAGGGAATGGTGATAAGCTGGAGTGTATCTAAAGAAAGTCAGTATGGATGGTTAAGAATCTTGAATCTATGCCATGTGAGAATCCTTCCACAGAACCCGGAGTTCTGAGGAAGAAAAAATTTATGGACTCATGAAGAATTTTCAATCTTTGAAGTGCTGTCATTTGAAAGAGAAAGAGAAGAGGAAAAACAAATATTTGTAAGTATCTATACTATGCCATGCACTTTTATTATGTTATCTCATTTGTTCTTTACAATAATTCTGAAAGAGATAGAGAGAGAGAGAGAAAGAAAGAGAGAGAGAGAAAAAGAGAAGAGAGAGATAGAGAGAGAAAGAGAGAGAGAGAGAGAAAAGAGAGAGAGAGAGAGAGAGAAAGAGAGAGAGAGAGAGAGAGAGAGAGAGAGAGAGAGAAAGAGAGAGAGAGAAAAAGAGAAGAGAGAGATAGAGAGAGAAAGAGAGAGAGAGAGAGAAAGAGAGAGAGAGAGAGAGAGAGAGAGAGAGAGAGAGAGAGAGAGAGAGAGAGAGAGGCAGGCTATTATCATCCCAATTTTAGAATTGATGAACTTGATTGAAGTTAAGTGAATCCCCCAGGATCACACAGTTGGGAAATGTCTGGATTTGAATTCACCTCTTCCTGACTCTAGGGCTAATGTTCTATCCATTAGTCCACTTCACTGTCTGCTAAGAGGGATAAAACTTGTTGAGTTTGTCTCCAGATACAGAGCCAAAAACAGTGGATGGCAAATGCTAAAAGATAAATTTAGATTCAATGTAAGGAGGAAAATGTCTTCACAATGAGAATTTTTTAAAAGTGGAATAAAGATGGAAGGTGATGTTCTCTGGAGCTCCCCGAGCAGAAGCAGGGATTCATGAGCACCCCTTGGTCCATCTCTATCCTTTGTAAGGTTTGATCAGGACCAGGTGGTGACTAAGTTCCTTTGAGACTTGGAAATTGTATGATTATGGATGTGATAAGGATAGAGTGGCTAATAGGGCCAATCTTGAAACATGCACATATGTTTCCTTCCTGATTTACAATCCAAGCAACCACATAAAATCTTGGGGGAAGCTCATTTCCAGCTTCAAATGACTCAGGATTTTGTAATGTAACATGCTGAAGGGTTCAGTAATTTACCTTGGAACTAGAAGGAATTATTAACAGATATAATAGCTAACATTTCTATTTTGCCTACTACCCGCGAAGCACTATGCTAAGTACTTTAGATTATGACTTGAGCCTTACTGAGCTGGAATTCAGTGGATTGTAAAATGAATGTATTTTTTTCCTTTCAACTCCCTTTGTTATTTTCTTTTCCCTTACAGCTATGAGGAGGTAGGGATATTTTGTAGTATATCTCCAAGAGCCAAGTGAGCAAAAGGCCAGCTGCCTTATCTCTCACCCAGCTCAGTAGCTATAAAATTATAGATGTTTTTATTTTATTGTGTTTGTTCTTTACTGATCTTTGGCAAATGACAAATGGGCCTTCCCTGATGTGTCAGACCAACCTTGTAAGTTTAAGAAATTCACTGATCCTATCAAAGGACTCAGCAATGGTCAGTCTGGTAATAAATGGCCTTAGTAACTGAGTTGTGCATGTTTCTACCGTGTCAACCCCAGAGTTCACTCTAAGGAAAGACAAACATAATTAGGTTGTATGCATGTTTTATTTCTCTCCAACTCGTGGCATGCCTACAGATCTGCAGATTGAACTGAGCTTGCAAAAGGGTTAGTTGAGAGATGCCATAAAGCCATAAAGCAAGTGTTCCCTGAATCAGGGATGTCTGGGCAAGCTTAATTGGCTCTTGTGGCTGCTGACTCAATTTGGGGTTCATTCAAAGAGCACTGGAGAGGATTGTCAATATGGCAGTCCAGGATGCAAATCGTCTTCTCTGATTGGCCAACCCAATTTTTCAGCCTTCTTCCAATGAGAGGCTTGAAAGAGTCCCACCATCACTGCTATGGTACTCAAATATTATATCTACTCTCCAGAGGCCCATGGATTCTGTCTGTATTTTGGAAGAATGGGCTCATTTTTTGTTTTGTTTTGTTTTGTTTCTTCTTTGTCTTCTCATCGAACCAGCAGTTTTTACTGTAATATTATAATGAATATCTTTCCTAAAAGCAATTTGTCTAGATGACTAGTTAATGAACAGAATACCAGTGGGGACTCAAGGAACAACAGGGCTTGAATTGCAATTTCTGGGGGTTAACCCTAGAGTCTGAGAGAAAGTGGCAGCTTCTCTTTGGGGATCCCCAACCCATAGAGGTTGAGTGGAAAACAGAGCTGCTGGTCTTTCTGCCCTCCTGGTTCTTGGAGAATGTACAAATTACTCCATCTTCCTTGTAGCTTTGAGAGAAAAGAAAATAACAAAGGGATTTGGAGGAAGAAATATCCATTAAAAACTCACTGAGTTCCACCTGAATCATAATATGAAGTGCTTAGCATAGCACTGGAATATAAGCATTATACAAATATTACCTATTATTAATTCCTTCCAATTCCAGAGTCAATTAATGAGTTCTTCATCATAGTATAGTATAAAACCTGAGTCATTTGAGTGTGAATATGTATTAGAGGAATGGCCCCAGAGAACTGTATTTAAATCCTGGCTAATTAATTATTGCCTATGAGAGTTTGGATAATTCATTTCATATTTCTTGATCTTCGTTTTCTCATCTATATAATAAGAGAATAGAACCCAGTGACTATTCTGGTCCCTTATCCCTCTACACATCCCTATGACCAAATGAAATCAATATCCCTTTCTTAAACATTTTGTACGTTGTCTCCAATAGTGGTTTACCAAATTTAATTCATAGAATCATAGATATTGGTGGATATTAAATCAAATCTTTCCTTTTAAGAATTAGGAAACTTAGCCTGGGAGAAGTCTAATAAAAATTGCCCAGAATCCTAAAGGCCCCAGGTTGGATTTTTTTTCTTTTTTTTTTTTTTTATTCATTTTTCCAAATTATCCCCTCCCTCCCCAGGTTGGATTTTAATCAAGTCTTCCTCATCCCATGGACAATCACAATCCTTCTAAAAAAATATGTAGTGCATGCAGTAGGCTTTATTTTGTGACATCCACCAATTCTCATTCCTCAAGTAGTTTATGATTTAATTAGGGAAAGCCATAGGAAAATAACAATTGATATTATTTTATGTAATTCAGATCAAAGAAGAAAAATCTGAGGGTTCCAGAATGTGAGTCAGAGTGAGATAGTAATACCCAGATGGAGGAACAATAGTAGGTTTCTCTACAAAGGGACATCTGTTCATTCTGATGTCCAGCTGTCATCTTGCGAATTATGTCTCCAGGGGCAATGAATATTATTAAAGATTTCATAAATAAATAGAAAGAACTTTTCCCCCGAATATAGGAAATTAAGACGTAGATTATGATGTCCATTCTGCAGGTAGCCTCAGAATGATTAGAACTTAATAATCACCCCTAGTTTTTATCTTTTACAGACAGTAAAATTTACTCTTAGAGAAGTCATCATAGAGCCAGGTGCTGATATCTCAAGGAATAGTAATGAAATATTATAATAAATTAAAGAACAGGATTGATCAGTGTTATACAAAGCACTAGTAATGCATTTAATGCAAAATAGACATCCTCTGCCTCCTATTTATGTCATTTTGAGGTTTTCTGTTGCAATATGATGGGGAAAGATTAGTACTGAATTACTTCTATGCAAACAGATGATCCTATTACAATCTTTTTTCTCTTTTAAATGACCTTCAATTATAAGAGTTTAAGGAATTTTATGCAGAGAGATAAAAAGAAAGCTGGATGTTCCAGTCTAAGATACACAATCTCCTCCCATCTCAATCATGAGTACCAGTCATGGATTGGGAGACTTCCTTTGCCATCTGGGCCTGTTCCTCTTCAAGGAAAGACTATACCAGAGATCATCTGCACCAGGAGTTGTTACTATTTTTGTGTATTGTGTACCTTTTCAGCCCTCTGGTAAAATCTACTGACTCTTTCTCAGAAACAGGTTTTTAAATGCTTAAAATAAAACACACAGGATGAAAATTATTGATATCAGTTGAATAATCAATAGACATTCAGCTCCTTGTATACACCAGGCAAAATGTTTTAAAGAGAGAGAGAAAAAGAAAAAAAGAAAAACAGAAAGAAGGAAAAAAAAAGAAGGAAAAGAAGAAAGATCACCAGTACTAAGTTAAGAATTACTAACTTAATCTAATATTTTTATTTATCTGAAGAAAAAATTAAGAAGGAGAAAGGATTTACAGAAAATCACACATAATTTAGAACAGGAAATATCCTTTGCAGTCATCTAGCTATTTCAATTCAAACAAGAAGAGTTCCCAACATAATATGCTAGAACAGTTGTCTACTCCCTACTGAAAACTTAAGAGGATTAGAACCTATTTTACCTGTCTATACAGTCTTAGTTCCAATTAGCTTCCTAATTTTTTTTTTTGGGGGGGAAAGAGATCAGTATTCAGGTATAGGCAGCAAGATATCTTCTTTTGTTCAAATTCAGCCTCAGATACTACTGGGTGACCCTGGACAGATCTGTTTACCTCAGTTTCCTCATCTGTAAAATGAACTAGGAAAGGAAATCGAAAATCACTCTAGTTTTTTGTTTTGTTTTGTTTTGTTTTGTTTTTTTTGCCAAGCAAACCCCAAAAAGGGTCACAGAGAGTAAGACAAGATTGAAACAATTTGAGTTTTGGTCCATCCTAATTATTCAGATTATTTTTCCTGCACCAAAAAAAAATAAATAAATTTTCATTTTTGCAACTTGCACATATTGCTGCTGGTTCTGCCCTTACAGGGACAAATAAAAAAAGCAAAATAAATATCTGCCATAAGTCTTTCAACTACACAGACATAGATATCAGGCCCTCCCTATGTCCTGTGACCCAGCCAAAGGTGGCTTTAACCTCTTCCCTAGCACTCTTGCCATCTTCTAGACTCTCTCCATTCTATAAATGTCCTTCTGAAACTGTAGTGTCCAAAACTAAGTCCAAGGATCCTCTGACTAGGGCAGAGAATAGGCTTAAGAAACAAAGCCAGGAATCACACTGAAATCACTTGACTCTGGATCCAGAGTGCTTTCTTTTTTGTCCCTCTTTTCTTCCCATATTTGGATAACTTCTGGCATAATATGTCTCATTTCAACATATTTTCTTCTTATTCATGCAGTACTTTATACAAGGACTGATACCGCTAGAAACATTTCATGGGACTACCTGAGAAAAAGGTGAGTTTAAACCTGGAGAATCCAAATTAGCCCACCTAACTTTTTATGGCTCCATCCTATTCAAATGTGTACCATTAGACTCCATTAGACCCGATCATTGATAAGCTGCTGAAGTCTTGATGAGTAATCAGGAATTCCAAAGAACTGCCAGGCAGACTCTCTAAGCATTAATTTATTTACAACATGAATAATTTAATATCCATCCCAGATTTAATTACAAGCCATGGTCAATTAACTAATTTACTAACAATGTGTAAATAATGGCTAATTTCAATACACTTGAAACTGTAAATGTCCCTCTAGTCCCAAAAGGAATTTTAAATAACAGGGTCACTAAGATGAGTGGGGCTGCAGCCAAAAATGGGCCAGCGAGGCTGGAGAACAGGACAAAAGGAAAAAAAGCCTCAAACCAAATGGAGAGAGACATTGGCAGAGTCCCTGGGTTTCTGGGATGAGAGCTGCCAGGAGGGGAACCATGTGGCCCAAGTTATTGAACCCTGGCCTTTCGAGAAAACTGATGAAATTTTCAAAAATCTATGTCTAAATAAGAAGGGTGGAAGTGTAGTAGGATTGGGGATTGCTAAGGAAGGCAATTCTATCACTGCATTTGAATAAGTTGTCACTACACCTGGAATGCTCACCATTAGCACTCCTCTGCTCAAAATCCCTCTGTTCCTTCAGTGAACAACTAAGGGTCTTCTCATCCAAGACTTTCTTCCTGAGTCCTCAAAATACCAGGGAGCAATTAATTAAGCTGTGAATCTTTATGAAGTGTATAAAATGTGATGTGCAGTAGGATACAAAAAAGAGCTAAAAAAAAAAAATCCCTGGCCCTCAAGGAGTTTATGATCTAAGGACACTACCAGCAAGCAAATATATACAAAGCAAGCTATCTGTAGGATGAAAAGGAAATAACTGACCAAGGGTGTTAGGATTCTTACAAGGTGCTAAGTCACTGGAATGGATAGAGACAATAATTATCTAATTTAGCCTAGTTCAGTATGATTGATCTGATCCTACAAGGAGATGTGATGGGCCAGAATTTGAAACAAGGTACTGAGTGGAATTGAAGAGAAAATGATTTAATCTAATTTAGCATTGATTTCATCCTACAACAAATAACGGTTTCCTAGTGATGAAATGATTGGTGTATATTCAGTGTGGGGCCTATAAGCAGGAAGCTCTCAGGGCCAGGGAGGACTTTGGGAAAACTTCTCAGGAGATTCAGAATGAAGATTCATTCCCACTTCCACATTTGTGGTGGCTGGAGACATTCGGACAAGAGCTCTGGGAGCCAAGAAGAGAGATAGGCCTCTACTAAAGCTAACTGGGCCCCAGGAAAAGATTCAAGATTTTGAACAATAAAGGATCTGGACTTTAACTTCTGGCTGCATTTTGGGATTAATGAACTGAACTGAAACTAAGGCTGCTCCCAGAAGCTCCTCAAGAAACCTGCTCCAAGAGAACAATTATATTTTAGAGAAAAAAGAACATTACACAAGGGCATGGAACAGTTAAAAACAAGCTCTGTGAGGGTGTGTATGGTTCTTAGGATTATATTTTAGAGAAAAAAGAACATTACACAAGGGCATGGAACAGTCAAAAACAAGCTCTCTGTGAGGGTGTGTATGGTTCTTAGGTTCCCTTTGTGTTCCAGGCACTAATACAGGTAAGATGGACTAGAGAGCAGGTATGATCATCCTTGGAGTCTAGAAAACTGCATCACAGCTATGTGGGACTCTTCAAATTACATAAATCTCTCAAGAGTCTCATTTTTCTTATTTGTAAAATGCAAATGGAGCAGCTAGGTGACCCAGAGGATAGAGTGCCAGGTCTGGATGTAGGAAGATCTGAGTTCAAATGTGCCATCAATTATTCATCAGCTATTAATCTTATTTGACTCAGTTTCTCTTATCTGTAAAATGAGCTGAAGAAGGAAATGGCTAAAACCATTGGAGTTTCTCTTCCAAGAAAACTGCCCAGCAGGTCACAAAAAGTTGGATACAACTGAAACAACCACACAACAACAACAAGAAAATGGAAATAACAATAGAATCTACTTCATAGTGCAGTCATGAGAATCAAATAAGAGTATGTTGGGAAAGCAGAAAAGAGGGAAATATTTATTAATATTTACAATGTGCCAATTACTAGGCTCCACTTTATAAAGATATTTCAGATCCTCCCAAACCTGTGAATTAGGTGTTTAGGTGTTATGATCAATGTTTTACTGTTGAACAAACATAGGTTAAGAAAAGTGGCTTATTTGGTCACAAAGAGTTGGACACAACTGAAACAACTGCACAACAACAAAAAATGCAAATAATAATAATAGATTCTACATCATAGTGTGATTATGAGAGTCAAGCAAGAGAATGTTGGGAAAGCAGAAAAGGGAGGAAATATTTATTAACAATTCACTGTGTACCAATCACTCTGTTCTATTCTATTTAGATATTTTAATTGATCCTCCCAAACATGAGATGTAGGTGTTGTGACCAATATTTTACTGTTGAACAAAATTAGATTAAGTAAAGTGGCTTGTCCAGGGTCACTCAGCTAGGAAGAGTCTGAGGATGGAGTTAAACTCAGCTTTCTGACTCCAGACCCAGCATTTCATCTGCTCCATTGATCCAGCTGATTGTGTGTGAGCATGAAGACACACAGAGATATATACACATATGCCTATTTATATTGAAAAGAAAGACTCCCCAGCAAGATCCAGGTGCCCCCAGTCAGTGTGATGGGTTTGGCAAAAACATTCACATACTCCATTAGTCTCCAAATGAAGGGCAAAGATTTATTGTAATTGTGATACCAATTGAAGCGGGCTCAAATTTTAAGGAAATCTAGCAAAGAGCTCAAAACAAAAAGATATGAAGCTGCTTGACAGCGAGCTAAAGCTCCAAAGCACTTTTTAGCAAAGTCAGAATCAAGAAGATAACTTTATAGGAAAGAGAAACAGAGAACAGATAGAAATGCTAATATTAGGTTCAGAGGACAAATTGAGGAATGGTAGGAGTGGGGTAGTTCCCATCACTGAGTTCTCTGGCTTGTGGTTCTCCCCAGCTAGGTATCCTTAGGGTTTCTAAAGTCTTACAAATTTCTCACATCTCATCACACACACACACATACACACACACACACACACACACACACACACACACACATATAGATTATACATCGGCATCTGTATATATTTATGCATATACATATGTATAAAAGTATTTGTATGTGTGCACATTTGCACACCCACATATCTGGAACTAATGCAGTATTAGTTAAGTAAGGGCAGTGAGAGGTTAATATAAAAGCTAACTTTATATAACTGTGCCTTAGTAAAGAAAGCACCTTACATATATTATCCCACTTGATCTTTTCCATCTGAAATAAATGTTCTTGTTATCACCCCCATTTTAGAGATAATGAAACAGATGAGCTAGTTGATGGGAATTATCCAAGGTCATGAGTAGTATCAGAATTGGCTTTGAGCTCAGCTCTTCCTAACTCCAAATGTAACCTGCCACATCTGGAAGTTTCCTAGCTGCTTCGAGGAACTAAGTTTCTCAAGTTCACAGAGCCAGCAAGTGGGAGAGGTAGACATTGAATCTGCATCATTATAGCTCTGAGACCAATTCCAGATCCATCATGCCATGTTGCCTTATACATAGTAGGTCCTCCCTTTTTTTGTATCCATTGCAGTTCTGCTTGGTCTCATGCCCCTCCCAGGATACTTCTGATGTCACCACCATGTTCTAACTCCAGTCTTGACTGATATCACCTCCCTCAGCCTCCTCTCCCCTTAGATTGAAAGGCTGGAAGACAGAGTACAAACAAATCCCAGAATATTTGCACAGGTCAGAAATCGGAGTTTGGATTCACTCCACTTTTGCTTCTGCAGGTCTGCCTGATTTCATCTCCAAGGAACAAGATGCCTCCCAGCTGGGTAGCATGTCCACCACCCCTCCTCCAATTCCACTCCAATAATTTTAAATTTTGTTTGCAGATTCTTCTTTTTCTATTAGATTGTAAACTCCTTGAAGTCATGGAATGACTTTCTTTTTATTTGTCTCTCTTACCACCACCATTTTGGCAAATAATAGGCACTTAATAGATGTTGACTGAATCGAATTGCCAGAATGGGCAGGACTAAATGGACTTAACATCACAGCTGGCTCTAAACAGGAAATTTGTCCATCAGATTCACAGACACAGAGACCAACATACACACACATCTTTAGTCACCCTTAGATAGATGATATTGTTAACACTGTTATCCAGCAAGCTGCTCAATGCCTTTAAAAATCATGGGGGGGTGGGGGGAAGGAGGAGGAAGCTTTACACAATGATCAGCAGATGGGTAAAATTGACAATGGGTAATTACTGTAACAGATAATTATTCCTTTAATGGAAAACTAAAACTGTCAATTTGGCAGTTTTGTTAATCTCCCAAAGGAGGTGAGGTCTTTCTTTGGGTAAAAGCCTCTGCTAGATTGTGGATTCAGTTTCACAGAATAGTTTTCAATTTGTGTGCATGTGTGTGTGTGTGTGTGTGCACCTGTGCACATGCACATTGTGCCTGTGTACACACATACTGTGCACGTGTCTATTTTTCTCTCTCTACCTCTTCCTCCCTTTCTGTTTTCCCCTATGATATGTTTGTTCATAGGGAAACAATTCCATGTTGTGACACGGGAGCCACCTGCAGGGGCTCAGACCATCGGAATGGATCCCTTCATGTGAGAGGATGATGATGATACAAGGAGAGTGAGAGGCCATTGTGTCTCTCATCAGTCTCCTGGCTCTGCCTTTTTATGTGTTGGCTCATTTAATTAACCCGACTAAAAAAGTCTTACCTGGGCTCTTCTCCATTTACTTCCCCATGGGTTACCAATGGAACTCTGGGAAGATCCTACTCATGAACACCTCTCTGACCCTGCTTCTTATGCCCCATGTTCAGGTGCCTTGTTTCCTGATCAGAATCTCCAAATGTGGGATCATCACTGTGAACTTGGCAGTAACTATATATGAGATCATCAATACTCTTGAGTACTGGGGGAAGCACAGCAAATGGAGGTATCCTAAAAAGAAGATGGGGGAAAGAAAGGGAAGAAAAACCTCAAGTTTTATAATCTTGTATTTTTTTTCCCTAAAAACCTTACCAGTTGTCTATTTCGACCGACTTCTGCAAATCTTAGCCTGTTATATTAATTGTCATGACCTTGACTTCTTCCCTTCACTCATGTTCCAAGGTGTTCTCAGTTTGGGCCCTTTACATCTTCTGATTCTATGATACCTAAAAGGTGATAGTTTCAGATTGTTCCATTGCTCAAAGTTCTAGGGAATCTGTAGATAGATTTCAGAAGCATCCACTAAAGTGGATGGGGAAAATTTTTATTGTAACTTCATTCCCCTTAAAAGGAAATTTACCATTTCCTCCAATTATGAATATATTCACTTGATTCTGAGAAGGGACTTGCAGACTCACAATTCTGCTAATGGGGTCCATGTCAAAAAAAAAAAAATACTGAACTCTTGATTTAGAAGAATAATAACTCATTATGGAAAGAAAGAATCTCAAGAAACTTTAAAAATAATTTAAAAGATGTTATTTAAAAAGGATACATATGAGTGATCAAAAGATTGATGAGATGAGAATCCCTTTGTAGAGGGGAGTGAAGCATTAACTCAAAAGAGGAGGCTAAGAAAACTTTGTGATTGCCTTTCTTAAATACTTTGCCCGAACATCATTGTAGAAAAATTGAGGTCAGACATTTCATTATCATTGAATTTATTTATTCCTTGCTAATTTCTGGTCATGTAGTGCTGTTCCTTTTGAAAGTAATTAATTAGAATTTCTCACAATACAATGCATTCTAAAAAAATGCTTTCATGTCAAAAAATTGGAGTTCCCTTATAACAGATCCAGAATAAATGTTATTTTGCCCATGTAGAAAAACAAAGGCAAAGTGTTTGGGAAGAATGATAAACTGTTTACCAAGTGCATATTAATGGAGAAAGTTTTAATCATTACTATATCTAAGAGAAATCTTTATTATATTGATGAGGGGGGGAGTAATAGGTAGTTCCAGAACTTCTGAAGATAGGATTACAGCAATAGATATGTTAAGCCAATCCAATGGGACTGATTGCTCACTATTCAACTGAAGTTCTCTAAAAGCTCAGTAACATCAAACATCCTTTGTTCTAACCCCTACCACCCACCCCGTAATAGTACCTGCTCTTTCTTCTAAGAATCTCTCAACTTTGCAGTTCTTTGTCCTTAGATCACTTCCATATTTGGAATCTTAAAGTCCATATTTCCTCAGTTTTGACACTTTATTGATGGTTTAAAGGTTCTGTGATATTCTAAAGTTCTATGGTATCCTCTAATATTCAATCTACTTCTGCAAACCTTAGCCTGTTCTATTGACTGCTCATGGCCTTGGCTTCCTCCCTTCACTCATGTTCTAAGATGTTCTCAATTTGGGCCCTCCACATCTTCTGATTCTATCATATCTAAAAGATGATAGTTTCAGATGGTTCCATTGCTCAAAGTTCTTAAGTCCCTTTCAGTTTTTTCATTCTATAGTCTAAGTTATTATATCCCTCCCATATCAAAGATTCTATGAACCCAAGGTATAAGAAGTTTCTTTCAAACTCCTCCACTAAAATCTTCCCTTGAGTATAGAAGTCCTCTCGATTGGTTGGCTTTGGGGTTAGCTGTTATATACTGAGATTGGCAGAATAAGGATGGTAGAGGGAACAAGAATGTATTCAGTTCCAACTAAGTGCTAGACACTGTGCCAAATTATCCAGAAAGATCTCATTCAATCTTTACAACAACCCTGAGGTAGATACTATTATTCTTCTCATTTTATAGATGGTGAAAATGGGTTAAATGACTTACCCAAAATCATATGTCTAACAAGGTATTGAGATTATCTTTGAATGCCTGACTGCAAACCCAGCATTGTATTCATTTTGCTAGCTAGACAATGAGGAATGGAGCTGTCCATCCTAACTCTCATCTCTGAAATTTTAGGAGGAAGCTGGGAAAATAGGAATAAAACTAAGCAATTTTTTAATATTAATAATTAATGAATCAATTCAACATATTAAGTTCCCACCGTATGACAATAAAATGAATTCTAAGTGCACTTAGTGATTAGAGAACTGGTCATCAGTTGTTGCCCTTTATTCTCAGAAAGTACCAACATGATATCACTATGTTAGAGTCAAGTTAGTGTGTCCAGCTGCCTAAGCTCATATTGGTCTGATCTGCCACAGTAGGTTAGGGAGCTAAGCTAGGCTGGATTCCAGCCCAACCTCATAGATTGACTGTGATTTGAGGTGAACCAATTAACCTCTCTCAGCAGCCCCAAGCAACTCCAGAAGATCATCAATTACCAAGAAGTTTCAGAACTGTATTGCTGAGGAATTTTTATTCATCAAAATGGAAGAAAATTATGGAAGTTCTACAGAAATAGAATCAGAAGTTTGGCCATTTTTTAATGGTCTAAATATTGTGTTAGGTTCTAGGGATATGAAGATTAAATTAAAATGACTAGTCTCTGCCTCAAGAAGTTTATATTCCAGCCAAGGAGATATGTAGATGGTTAAATCTACAGAAAATCAACTGTTTGTCAGAGGGAAGTCTTAGCTCCTTTAGCCAATATTCTAAGGATGTTTTCTCTTTTTGGGACCATCTGGAGCATCCTCCTTCCCTCACACTGTTTTTTTCAAGTCCCGCTTTAAATAAACCACTTAGAAGCTGAATGCAACACCTCAAATGTAGTCAAACTGTAGGGCATAGACTACAGAGTAACTGGGATGTCAGACCTAGGAACAATTGCATATTATATAATCTATAAATCTATATCTATATCTATATCTATATCTATATCTATATCTATATCTATATCTATATCTACATCTATATCTGTAATGTGCTGTTGTCTCCAGAAACTGCCGATTGCTCTCTGGTTTAGAGACTTCTTCCTCCAGAGAACCACCTCAAGTCTGGCCCAGACAAGTGACTCTCTCTCTCCTCCAGAGAGCCTCTCTGACTCTGACCTAGAATAGAGACCCTCTATCTCTGGAGTGCCACCCTCTTTTATCCTCCCAAAGAATGGGCATGGGATAATGCAAGGGCTTCTGGGAAAAATTACTTCAACCAATGAACTTGCTCCTCCTAAACATGCAAGCTCCTCCCCCAGGAGTTCACAAGTAAAACTCCCAGTAAAGGCCGACACTAGAGAATTGCCAAGTCCGACTTAGCACTTAGTAAGAACCTAACATATATCTATATCTATATCTATATCTATATCTATATCTATATCTATATCTATATCTATATCTATATCTATAGATATATAGATATACACATATAGATATGCATATATATTATATATACACACACATATATGTACATATATATTTGAATATAACCAACACCTATGGGTTTCTTCAATGCTAGAAGCCAATGCTTCAAATGCTGGATTTGCCCATTTCTACCTAGGAGATTTTGATCAAGTCCCCTCTCTTTCATTTTCACGTATAGAATGAGAGAGCCAAGACTAGATTACTTCTAAGATTCTCTCCAGCCTGAGGTCTGGGATCCTTCGGTCCATAGATTCATGGAATGTGCAAGAGGCTCAGTAAAGAATCAGTAAAGACTTTAAAACATAGAATATAGACTATCAGAGTGTGGAAAACTAGAATAGGCGGGTGAAAAGGACCTTAGAAAACATTTTGTTCTGCCTCCAGAAGAAAATAGATATAGCCTAACAAACACTGATGTGGTACCATTTGATAATTAATGTTATTCTGCAATTACTTTTTCCCATTTTGTCAAAGCCCCTCTAGCTCCCAATGTGAATTAAGCCTAGTAAAGTGAACACTCCCAGCCCCTAGAGCATTCATTCAGCTTAAAGAAGGATCCCTGCTTTTGTACTTTTTAAACAGACTGGGTGCTCCCAGGGGATGTCTCTACCCCCATTGCTTTTTCTCATTAAAGTTAAGAGAGACTTGGTCTCCAAAGAGAAAGCCAAATTGGTTGTGGGAGGTAGGAGGTCATGGTTGGACTGGAGGGGTGAACATGATTGAGATGGCTTTTGTTTTTCTAGCTAGAGGCTGCAGGATCAGAGAAGGGTGTAATCAGCCATCCACTTCTCCCAGCAGACTAATCCTATCACCGGGAGATTACTCCCACCTTCCAAGGATTAAATAAGGGGAGGACTGATGTAACTTTCAACAATACTCATTAAAATACCTGCCATTTGGGCTTTTCTTGCCTTTGTTAGGGAACTTCAAAGGATGTACTGTTGAGAAAATCAGAAGGAAGACACCTGGATTTAAAAGACCCTGTTCATATTGTTCTTCATCAAAAGGCCACTGATCACACTATTGGTTATTACTAGCCTAAGGAATTGGTCATGCTCAGGTCTCTGACTTCTTGCTCAAGTTCCACACTGATTTTTTTTTTTTTTGGTTTGCTTTTGTTTTTTACTAACAATTACTAACATAAAAATGATATCTTGCTCTGGAGAACAATATGTGGCCACATTCCCAATTTTATGTGTTATGCCACAGTTTCCCTGAATTGTTCTGCCTCAGTTTCCTTGAATTGTTCTACTTCACTTTCCCTGAATTATTCTGCCTCAATGGCAACCCCCTTTCCTGACCATTAGTACTGATATAAATAAGGGCTGGGAGCCCTGACCATTAGCATTCCATAGAATCATAAAATATAGATGGCTTATTTAGAGATAGTTAAGCATATATCAGAAAACTGGCTTCTAAATCCTTCCAATTTATTAGAATTTATGATCCCCAACCTGTTTTATGGTCCATTCCTGGAAGTCCCCACTCACCAGAGCTCTAAGCCCACCCTGCTTTATTTCCCTGATCTCTGGAGCCTTATAAAAATCTCTGGAATCTATCACTGGCTGTTGAATGCTTTGAGACATGAGTCCAATCCAACCCTGGAGTCCATATAGATTCTGTTTTCCCCCAGCACAATCTCTCTCTCTCAAATAAAATATTAAAAACTTTCTAATTTCTATCTTGCATTACATATGAATATATATGTTTGTACATTACATATGAATCTATGGCAGGAATTAGCAGAAAGAGTATTATGTCTGGACCAATGAAAAGTTGCGTTCTAATCCCACTATTGATGTTATTAACTGTCACTTGAACAATTTGCTTATCTTTAGATGTTTCCTTCTCCATAAAATGAGGATAGTTTTCTTTCAGGAGGGTTTTGGGAAAATCAAATAAAAATGTGGATATATTTATAGACACACACACACACACACACACACACACACACACACACACACACACACACATATATGTAAGAAACCAGACCCCAAATTGAATTTCTGAAGCCTGTTTTGTTTTGTTTTTCAGAGGGAGATTGAAGGACACACCTCCTTCAGGGAGAATTGCCAAAGAGAGCAAATTTTAGGTCATTCCATGCAGCCCAATTAATTTTAAATAGATTCAATATTTTTCATTAATTTGAGTAAAGGAAAGTCACCATATAACCAAATTAAAAAGCACTTTTAAGGGATAAAAATATAGTACTCATTCCTAAACTAAAGTAAAACAATAATGAGTGATGAGCATTTTTCTCCAAATTAAAGAAAACAATGTACAGTGTTGAATGACTTTTTGTTCATCTAGTTCTACTTAAGTAAAAGGAAACAACCAAGTTTGGTTGGATTTACAATGATATTTAAATTACTGTTGTGTTTGTAGTGTCTTTTCATACAGTTTGATGGTATACTAGTTTAGATTGTTTTCCAACTTCTAAGTTCTCATTTTAAGTGTTTAAAAACATCACTTTTATGTAATGATATTTTGGCCTTAGTAAAAGTTTTGTATGCTACATTTGAAAGGCTTAGGAGCCAAGTCTATGACAAGAAAAGTTTTCTTAGATGGCAAATCCAAACTTAAGTTTTTAGTATTTCTATTCTTAACTGGCATATTTTAAAATCCTGAATATGTAAAATAGTCCAAGCTCTTTAGGTAATAGTCTTCCTTACCCATCCCTTACATGTTGCTCCTTGATATGTTCCCCATCCCTGGTCATATATCACAAGTTCAAAAATTACAACTAATCCAACTCTCAGGGTGTGTCAATTAATATAGATGAAGTTTATTAAGCATGTATGCTTGCAAAACAAACAAACAAACAAAAAAAACTCATGTCCTGTCATTGAGCCCAACTGGTTTTAGCTAGTTTTAGGCCTGAGCCACTTTATCAGAAACTTTATGTTAACTGGACTCAAAAGAACATTGGTTGGAGATACCTTAACAGGATACTTCCCCCCTCCTCATTCTTCTCACAATACTTGTGGAGACTTATCAAGCAATCATTTCTGACATATATGTGCACATACATGTATGTGTGTATATAAACGCATATATGAAAATGCCTTTGTAAATGTTAAAAGTATGAGTACCAGTAATGGCTTGCATTATAAAAGTGGAGCAAGTGTCCAATGGGCAACTAACTTAGGTAAGGTCACCCTGGGAGTTAGCAACTAAAAGGATTTTATTAGCAATATAAAATACAATAGGAATTTTTAGCAATCAAAATACAGTCCCTTCCCAGGTCTCAGTTCCATCATGAGTCACCCACGGAGAAGCCAGTGAAAACATGGGTAGTAGTTTCAATTCCTGAGGCAAAGCTATACTAGTAAAAAGTCAACTTTGGGCTGAATAGATTCTGTGAGAATGGAAGATATCTTGCCCTGGAGAAGGATGTGCTTCCGCATATCAAAGAATTTCTGATATTGTCTCCCTCAGAGGTGATGGGTAATTCCCTTAGTTCTAATAAAAAAGATTCTGACTTGAGAGAGATAAAACTTCCTTTGAGGATGAGAGGAGAATTTTCTGAATCCTTTGTTAAACATCAAAATAGCCCATTAATTGTTTCTCAGAGTGACCTAGAATGAATAGCCAGGAAGTAATCGCCCACCTGTTTCTGTGCCTGATCTACTTCTGCTTTGACTTTGAGCAAGTCACCTGAGCCTCTTTTTCTCTCTTTGTGCATATGTGCAAGCCAAGGCTCTTAGCAGCAGTTGGTAAGTTATAGACACTAGAGATGAGAGCTTCTTAGTATCATTGTTGAGAATTCCATTGTCTATCTTTGTACTTAGCAACATATATCTGTCATTCATGATTCCCTTTAAATGTTTCTTCTCCCCTCCTTTTCTGTCTTCTCTTAACCTTTCCTTTCTCTATATCTTCCCCAACCTCTTCTCCCATCCATCACTATTTTCTTTCATCCTCTTTGTTTTCCTTTTACAACTATTTTCCTCCTCTTTTTTTTTTTCTTTTTCCCCCTCTATCTTTTCTCAATTCCACATTGCTCTTGCCCATTAGAGCTACTTTTGGCCATAGGTGAAAAAAAGACTCTTGAGGGAAAACATCTCAGCCCTTCCTCGATTGAGGGTGGGTAATGAAGGTCACAATCTCTGCCAATTGTTAGTGAAAGGATGTCGGCTGCTTCAGAGGTTATAAGATAGTCCATTTCTCTCATCTCTAATGGATTTCTTGGTGGAGCAAAGACATGGACAGGTTCTCCCCAAGGGTAGTTGAGGTGTAGAATATTTAGTAGATAACTGAGAGGAGATTGCTGCATATAGAAGTTCTTCACCAAAAAAAGAGCCTGTTAAAAGTCCTTTTCTGAAAATTTCTAGAGAAGGTCATCAGACAGCCTTATGGACATGGACAAGCCTCACAACTAGGCTAATTTTGGCAGTATCTTGGGCTCCTGAAATATGGATTGTCCAGGCACAAGTGGTGACAAAGCCCCTCAAGACAGAAAGCATTCAACTTGGTTCAATGAGGAGGACTGCCAGGATTTTGATTAAGCAATAGGTGAGCCAAGATCATTCAGATCCAAGATTTTAACCCTATAGTGCAAGACAACTCTTAAATTGGATAGAACTTTTGTTGTATAGTACAATACTATATTGTATAGAACAACTGTAAATTGTATAGAAAGTATTCACTGAATTATTAAAATCCTCACTTCTGAAAGGTTCCTCTTCCAATGATCTCTATCTTTATCCTTTCCACAATGCCAATTAAAGTCTGACATATAATAGATTCTAAGTAAACTTTGTTTGAACTGGGATTATTTCCACTCACAGAGAGGTTGGGATCTATTCGAAAGGAACAAATGCTGTGTGGATATACATATGGAAACTTGAAATATTGAATTACAGGTCACAAAATATATATTTTATACAAAGATCTTACTTCAGGAGTTTTGTTGTATTTAGGAATATGACATTATTGCACCAACAAGGTAAGTAGGTAGGTAAGCAGGCTGAGACGGGGCAAAGAGTCAAAAGCCATGTTGAGTTAAAGAAAGTCACCGGTGTCCCAGCAGATCGATGTCCCAAGAAAGCATTATCATCTTCCCTCTTAAAAAAAAAAATCTCAATTTCACTACATTCATATTGTTCAGTAGATGAAGACAAGTGTGAATACGAAATCATCTGGGGCAATGAGGAGAGTAATCTTATTCTCCCGCACCACAGGAAATTCACTTAGCAAGTCATACTTCTATGTGGAACTTTCATCAAGATATTTGTATTGTGTGAAAGCATAGGAAAAGGAGAGAATAAATAAAACATAGTGCAGAAACTTCTGGATTTCAAACAAATGTTCTACGTAGGGGACAAAATAATTCTGAGCAAAGTAAACTTATTCATGCTTTCCTCCCTCAGATCCACCCTCTGTAACTGAAAAAAAAGGAAACCGATCACATTTTTTTTTTTGTCATTTGTTTTCTTCATCTGGAATTCTTTGGTTAAACCGTCTAGGGGTCTCATTCAAGTGAAAGGGGAGAGGTGTAATGTTCTTGAATTGTGAGGGTCTGGTCGTCTCTCAGCTGTAATCCTTTTCTGGGAGGAGGTTTCTTTTCTGTATAATCTTTTCCTCTATGAGCAGGTTTCTTGGGAGGCTTCTGGAGCCTCCAGCCAGCCTCTTCTTCTTCCTGAATCCTGGCTCTGAATCTCCTCCAGCTCTTGTCCTTCCCCAATCCAGACTGCTCTCCAGGCTCAATGTTGCCTCTTTTTATCCTCCCAGAGAATGGGCATGGGATAATGCAAGGGCTTCTGGGAAGAAGTACTCCAACCAATGAACTTGCTCCTCTTAGAATTCCTAAAGTGTAAACTCCCTTTAAAGGCCCAAACCAAAGGTCTGTCAAGTCAACCTGAGTTCTCATCTTGTAATTGTCCAGACAACCTGAGTTCTCACCTGGTAATCCTAACAGAGAGGCCCCAAACATGTGAAGTGAAGTCCTTATGGTGACCCTAGGAGAAGCATGAGCAGGAGGCCTATAGGATGAGCACAAAGGGAAGTGTCATGATCTGCATTATTGGGGAGGGGAAGGAAGGTCCACCTCTTTGAGCTCACAAAAAGAAAAGAAGTTTGAGTTTGTTCATGATTCATGGACAATGATAAAATCTGCATTCAGGATTTTCTGGTTTGGATTAATGTCATTTATAACCTTGGGACATTTTGTAAATGAATCCCAGCTATGGCTTGACTTACCTCTACCTTCATCATCATCGACATCATCCTCATCATCATCACTAGCACAGGAGAAAAAAAAAGGGGGGCTGTCACTAGAGATAGGAAGTCTTAGGATTAAGTCCTATCTCTGTTGTGTGGGACAATCTGTTCATGAACAAGTCACTTCACCTCCCAATCCCTGCCTCCAAGCCTCCAAGCAATTCATGTCAAATATAAGTTATGTGAGTTTCTGATTTGAAGAAATAAAGGAGCTTTTAACACCAGGAATTCTTCCAATGGATTAAAACACTAATTTAGACCCACAAAAGCCTACAATTGCTATTCCCTTTAAATAATCCCTTTCAGTTTACAAAGCACTTTCCTTAAAATAACCTAAAATTTATATAGTGTCTAACATATTAACCTCAATCCATAAATAAGAAATCTGAGCCCCAGATGGTTCCATTATTCAGTCGCAGATTTTGGAACGTTGAAGGGAATGACAGAGCTTGGATTTACATATATCTGAAGCCAAAGGGGCCATTGTTCTTTCCAATGCATCTCACTATCGTAAGGTAGAACACATACTCAAGAGAATTGCCATAATTTTTCCTTCAATGACAAAGTTTCAATTTTCTATTTTATTTGCTTACTTAATTGTCACAATACAATATAAGCCAAAAACATAATTAAGCACATATACTATGTTCAAGATATAGTGCCAGGCATTTGGCATAAAAAAAGATGATAATAAAACCAATATCTTCTCAAAGAAATGGCTGTGCCGCTGATGTCCTTGGTCCCATAGTGGCTTCTTTTTTAAAATTTTAATGAATGCAGGCAGGAGCTGTCCACAACTGAAGTACACTCGGAGATGTCCATAAGCCCAGTACTTACTGAGCAAAATCAATCAACCAGCATTGATTCTAAACTCTAAGGACAGAAAAAAAGAGCTATAAGGAGATCAAACCTGTTAGAATAGCTAGTAATTTATTTCCTTGACTCTTAGAATAATGATCTCTGCTTGCCCTGTAGATCTTTCTGGGACCATTTTTGTGTAATCTATTCCCCCAAGATCTAGTTGTTTCTCCTGACATGCTCTCAGGTGACAAATGCTCCTGGCTGATCACATTGCAGCCCAGAAAGCAATCTCTTTCCTCCCAAAAGAACTGACATATAGTGCTCTGCACAAAGGGCTTGGTTCCCATCTCAGTGCTTTCGTACAGCTTGTGCAATCATGCTGAGAAAGCTATTTTTCTTCACCTTTTTCTTCTTAGAATCCCTAGATCTTTCAAGATTAATTTCAACTACAAAAGCCCTTTTCTGAGTTTGAAAGTGAGAGTGCTTTTGACACCTGGAAGTTACAATTGTCTATTTTTTTTTTTTTGTATGTTTTCTTGTTATTGGGATTAAGTGACTTTTCTTTTTTTTTATTATTTTTTATTATATATTTTTTATAATATTGTCCCTTGTATTCATTTTTCCAAATTATCCCCCCCGTCCCTCTACTCCCTCCCCCCGATGACAGGCTTACATACATTTTACATGTGTTACAATATAACCTAGATACAATACATGTGTGTAAATACCATTTTCTTGTTGCACAATAAGCATTAGATTCCGAAGGTATAAGTAACCTGGGCAGACAGATATTAGTGCTAACAATTTACATTCGCTTCCCAGTGTTCCTTCTCTGGTTGTAGTTGTTTCTGTCCATCAGTGATCAGCTGGAAGTGAGTTGGATCTTCTTTATGTTGAAGATTTCCACTTCCATCAGAATACATCCTCATACAGTATTGTTGTTGAAGTGTACAGCGATCTTCTGGTTCTGCTCATTTCACTCAGCATCAGTTGATATAAGTCTCTCCAAGCCTCTCTGTATTCCTCCTGCTGGTCATTTCTTACCGAGCAATAATATTCCATAACCTTCATATACCACAATTTACCCAACCATTCTCCAACTGATGGACATCCATTCATCTTCCAGTTTCTAGCTACAACAAAAAGAGCTGCCACAAACATTTTGGCACATACAGGTCTCTTTCCGCTCTTTAGTATTTTTTGGGATATAAGCCCACTGGTAGCACTGCTGGGTCAAAGGGTATGCACAGTTTGATAACTTTTTGGGCATAATTCCAAATTGCTCTCCAGAATGGCTGGATTCTTTCACAACTCCACCAACAATGCATCAGTGTCCCAGTTTTCCCACATCCCCTCCAACATTCATCATTATTTGTTCCTGTCATCTTAGCCAAAGGATTAAGTGACTTTTCCAGGACCACAGAGCTAGTAAGTGTGTATTTGAGGCAAGACACAAACTCAAGTCCTCTTCACCCTGGCAGTTGCTCTATCCACTGCACCACTAGTTTGTTTGTTTGCTCTATATTGATCTTGATGTCTCTTTGCTTCCTGCCAGCACAGTGTAGATTCCCTAAAGATAAAGATTTTCTTCTGAGAGATGTAGCACGGAGTCTGACGCATAGTAGGAGCTTCATACATGCCATGGGAATTGAATTGCACTGAAGTTATCAATGACATTGTTGGAAAGCAGCCTTGGCCAATGGGAGTGATTAGGAGTACACCAGTCAATGGGTGAAAGAAGTTTCCTGTCACAAGCTTAAGACACTTCCATCAGAACCCTTGAGAAATCCAACACTGAGATTAAATTGACATTTTTTTTTTCCAGTGACTTTCAGTAGGGCCTTCAAAGCATCTACTTCTCATCATAAGACTTTTAAATCCGTGGTACGTTGCACAGTGTCATTTTTTATTTTTTAATTCAGAGACGCTATCTGCATCCTCCACAGTTCAAAGGGACTATCGAAGTGCAAGATTGGAAGGGACCTTGGGAAATCATTGAATTCTTCCTGCTGCCTTCACAAAGGACCACCAAAGGCTTTGTCTTCACACACAACTAAGCTGGCGATTTTCACAGCATGTATTAAAGTCAGTGAACTGCTGATAGTAGGGCAGATGTTCAATTCAACAGATATTAATGACAACTTACTATATGCAGTATCTTGGGCTCAGTATGAAGGGAATGATACTGTGTGTATATATACAAATATATGTACAAATGTGTGTATTTACATATATGTGTACAAATGTGTATGTGTATATATCTATATATACACACACATATATATAATATATATACACATACACTTTTGTACATATATGTATATGTGTATATATATATTTGTGTGTATATATATATTTGTATTTGTGTATATATATGTATGTATATATATATATATGTATGTGTGTATATATATATATATATATGTATATGTGTATATATATATAGTTGTGTGTATATATATATTTGTATTTGTGTATATATATATGTATGTATGTGTATATATGTATATGTGTATATATATATTTGTGTGTATATATATATTTGTATTTGTGTATATATATGTATGTATATATATATATGTATGTGTGTATATATATATATGTATATGTGTATATATATATAGTTGTGTGTATATATATATTTGTATTTGTGTATATATATATGTATGTATGTGTATATATGTATGTGTATATATATATTTGTGTGTATATATATATTTGTATTTGTGTATATATATGTATGTGTATATATATATGTATGTGTGTATATATATATGTATATGTGTATATATATATATATTTGTGTGTATATATATATATTTGTATTTGTGTATATATATATGTATGTGTGTATATATGTATGTGTATATATATATATTTGTATTTGTGTATATATAATATGTATGTGTGTGTATATATGTATGTGTATATATATATATTTGTGTGTATATATATTTGTATTTGTGCATATATATATGTATGTGTGTACATATATATATATATATATATATATATATATATATATACACACACATATATATATATATCTATATATATCATGCATACATATTCCTGTGTGTATATGGGGGGGAGTCAAGGAGAACTAGCACCTCTATTACGGGAGCTTTCAGAGCTCATCCATCTTTAGTATCTACTTGGTATTAAACTCTTACACGTGGCTCCAAGAAACTGTAGAATGCATAGTGATCACATCTCAGTAGGTAAATGAAACCAGCTTGAGGGTAACTGGTGGGCCTTGAACCCATGAGAGATGTCTACCAAAAGCAGGTGAGGACTTCCCCTAGAGGAAGGAGCAGAGGAGAAAAATGTGTTCTAACAGCCTACACGATTATGTGATGATCAACTGTGATAGACTTGGTTCTTCTCATCAATGTGGTAATTCAAGGTAATTTCAATACACTTGGGATGGAAAACGTGTTCTACAGCCCTAAAGATGTCTGAAACAGGAGATGTGCAGCATTGAGATCTCAAAGATGGCAAGGTTTTTCACTACCGCCCAGGTCACTGCCCGTCACCTTGATTTTTGCTTGCCAATGGATTTTGATTTCTCAGGAAGAATGAATAAGGCTGATGTCTTTCTGTAAGTCCACATCACTTCAATTCAATTCATGTGTTAGTCAAACCATCATCCCATGATGTCACTGGTCTTCTTGGAAAATGAAGAACATAAATGTCTATGTATATATTTCTATAACTCCTAAGAGGCAAAAATAGCCCAATGATGAGAGTCTGAAAACCTCCATTTATATAGTCCCTTCACAACTCAAAACTTAGGTGACTTCATCTCTCTGGTTCTTAGCTGCCTCATCTTTCAAATCAAGGGTTGGATTACATACCTTATAGTCCCTTCCAACTAGAAATTTATGATCCTATGAAATTATGGAATAAGCTGTTTGGACTAAGCCTTGAAGGAAGCAGGGTAGTCTAGAAGGCTGAGTTCTATTTTACCATGGGAACAGCTAATACCAATGTAGGATGGTAGAAAACAGTATAAATGAATTTGTATGCATTCTGGAATATATGTAGATTAAACCAAAGATATGAAGGACTTAAAGATCCAAGTGAAGCGATGGCATTTTATTCTAAAAACATCTGCTTGAGAAACTTCCTTGAAAAATGCAGAATCACTCACAGATGTTTGACTTTCATTTCAGTTTCTAAAAAGACTCTTGAATATGCTATAGTAAGTATATCCTTTGACAATGAAGACTGAACAAAAGCCAGAGATTCTATGATCCTTATTCATGTCTCCTCTGAAATCTCTACCAGTGTATGTGACTACTGAGCTAAGATCCTTCCTTTTGGTCATTTCATGTGCCATGAGCATCAACCATGACCTGAACTGCCTGCCAGCTGCTGCTTTCACCACATCCCCAGTATAGTCATGCATTATCCCTCACATTTGGGTACTGATTTTTTTCACATTGTTTTCACATAAAATGATCTTGGAAACATACTCCACTCAAATCTACTCACAATCCCATAGTTCATCATCTATCATTTTGATTTTTCTCGGATTTTGATGATCCAGGGTTCTGTATCATCATGGGAGGAATATCAAGATTAAGGCATTTTGTGCCACAGTTAAGTTTGGCTAAAAGTATTGAAAATGTCTTATATTTAGTATAGATCTCCTTCTTTCTCCTATCAATTTCTAGATCCAATATATCCTCTTTCTTCAAGGCTTCTCTAAGGTTTTATTTTATCAATAATAACAAAGGAAAAAGACACAAATGTGCAAAAAAAAGTTTGTATAAATTCTTTTGTAGTGGCAAGGAATGAGAAATGTAGTTGTGATATGACTATAATGGAATATTATGAGAAATGATAAGCAGGTTGATTTCAGAAAAGTCTGGGAAGACTTACATGAATTGATGCTAAGTGAAGTGAGCAGAACCAAGAGAACATTGTACATGGTAACAACAAGATTATGTGATGATCAACTGTGACGGATGGGGCGCTTCTCATTAATGTGATATTTCAAGGAAATTTCAATAAACTTGGAATGGAAAATGCCAGTTGCATCCAGAGAGAAAATATGGGGACCTAACATGGATTAAAACATATATTTTTACCTTTTTTTCTAGGTTTCCCCCCCTTTCGGTCAGCTTTTTTTTTTTTTTGCTCAATATGACAAATATGGAAGTACATTTAAAAGGATTGAACATATTTAACCTATGTCAGATTGCTTACTGTCTTGAGAAGAGGGAAGGCAAAGGAGGGAGAGAGAAAACTGAGAACACAATGTTTTATGAAAATGAATATTCAAAACTATCTTTGCATGTGTTTGGAAAAATTAAATACTATTGGAAAAAATTAATTTATCTTTATTTTTGTGAACTTGTGATTTCCTGGAGGCAAAGAACTCCCAGTGCAGACAATTCTTCTAGTGAAGATATTATGGATGACCACTCTAGTATTAATATTTTTAGTGAATGCTTTGAGGCACTGAGCAAAGGAATCATGCAGAAGGTAAATCATGTTATCAGATGAGGGACTTGAACCAGAAACTCATGGTAGCTTTGAGGCTCTCCAGACAGTGTGTCCAACTGCCTTATGTTTCTATACTTCCAGATGTGGACTTAGGTGCAAAATAAAGCAGCTGAAAGATGGCCTTAAAGAACATCAACACCAAAATCTGAACTTTGCTTCTCTGAGTTATCTATAGAACATGTCAAGAAGAGGGAAAGACTATTTCCCTTGTTAGTCCTAAAGGTAGTAGATCCTACCTTTCTCAGCTTTACACCTCATCTGGGCTGCCTCCCTGATCATGGCAATGACCTTCCATTCTGTCCTGAAGCAATTTCTCTAGTTAGTAATATTCAAACGTTTATCAGGTGTTGACCAGAAATGATCAAATCTATGATCTAACCATTCAATTTATTGTTATTTTTAAGCAAACAATGAACTTACATCCCAGGGTTCATTGATTGTCTGAGTGAAAAATACAAAACTTTCCAGTGGTAGGGAGAAAACGTGACATTTTTCCAACAGCAGTTGGGCAATACTTCTGTATCTGCTACATATCTCAAAGTTACTTTGGGAAATGCTCCCCCTCTCCTCAGATTTAACTTCCTCCTGGCGAAGGCATAACAGCATTACCACTACATGGGAAAAAATAATGGCTCCTATTGATAAATAGACCGATGATAATTTATTAAGCACTTAATATTTGCCAAGGACTACACTAAATAATGTAAACACAAGAAAAAATGAAATAAACAAACAAAAAACAAGGAAAAAACCAATTTCTTCCTCCTGCAATGATTTCACATGGAGATGTACCAACATGGAGAAGGCAGACAAAATGAATCCAAGAGATTGAGGTGAGAAGCTACTAGCAAGTGAGAAGATTATAAAAGACTTCATGGAGAAAATGGGGCATTAACTGATTCTTGAAGAAAGTCCAGGGTTCTAAGAAGTGGAGATGAGGAAGCAGAGCTTTAAAGGAAAGTGGGTCAGACAACTGAAGGGGTAAAAACAAATGCTAGAATTAGAAAAGTCAGTAGAGTCATTTTAGTCTACTTTTCCCCTCCCCATTTTTAAAAGAAATAAGCAATCTAAAGGCCTAGAGGATTATGATTCTCCTAAGATCATACACAATTGATGATCAGGTCTTCAGACTCCAAAGCTAGGAATTGTTATATTATCAATTCATACACTATCAAAGAGAGTGTGTTTTGTTTTTGGTTTTTGTTTTGTTCTTAATTTACAATTTAGCTAACATGGAGGAAAAATTAATCTTATTTCATGGATCTCCAATGCAGAAATAGGAGCTACATAAGTGAACACTGCGAAAGAGAATAATTTAAAAAAACCACTTAAAATGAGCATTGTCCTGGCATGCAAAGGTCTGTCTTGGGGAGACAGCTTCACTGGAGGGTTTCTCAGGCTGTTAAAGTCTTCCTTCCTCCTACGGCCTACTCTGCATATATCCTGTAGAGCCAATTATTTATATATGTCTACTTCTTTAGACTATAAACTCATCGAGGGCAAGGACTCCCTCACTAGAGATCTTCAAACAAGAATTGGGTTTACCATATTTATCAGATAAATAATATGGGTGATTATTTCTTCAGGTATAGGTTAGATTGTATAAAATTTGAGGTCTCCTCTGAAATCCTGTGACTCTGTAATGAGATGAAGGTTCATGAGGAAGGGAAAAGGAAATTCATGAGAAGCACATGATGCCGAGTGAGAAAACTTGGATTTAAATGGAAGCTCTGTTTCTCATAATTTACAATTACTAGTCTGTCCTAGACCCACCAGAGTACCTTTGACCACTGTCCTTTGCAGTGTGAGCTCTACCCGGCTCGCCTCCTCTGAGGCCTTCAAAGGTCTCTGGCCCCAATCTCTTGAATCTATAGCTTAATAACCGGTAGCACACTCAAGAACAGCCACGTGTAATCTTAAAAGCCTTTATTATACCTACTCACATAATGCCCTAACTGATGCCCTGACTTGTTGGTTCCCGAGTGAACACCTGGTCAGAAGACCCACGTGTTCACTACCAAAATCCTTACCTCTTTTGGCTATCCATCTTGGCCACCCAGGCTTGGGAGCTAGTTTCTCTCAGAGCCTCAGTTTCTTCATTTGTAAAATGGAGTTAGAATAAATGACTCCCAAAGCTATCTAACTCTACATGGAAGAGTAATGACCAACATGACCAAGTGTGACCAACATTTTTAGTGTTTACATCCCAAATTCTAGTGCTCTGTGAACTAGACCATACTGTCCATGTTAGGTTCAAGAAAAAGTATTTCTTTTGTTTGTGACTGATCAAAAATTACCTTCTGCAGGGGGTATATCTTGGATATTCCAGCACATTGTTCTTTACCGTGGAAGATCCCCTTCCAACTACTTTATATTCATTTTGGTGCCCACCTAGGTATTTACATATTGTCAGCCTATTTTCTTAGTTGGTACCTCTGTTTCCTCATCTGTAAAATGGGGGTTTAGTAATTTTACTCTTATTGCACAAATATGTTAGGAGGAAGTCAGCTTGTGTAGAACTTGGAACTGAAGTACATTCACCTCAGGATAAAAGGCTTAGAACTTTGCACCACGTTCCATGTGAGGCACCATTAGCATTTTATGTTAATAAAAGGAGGTGCGCGGTATAATCCATCATAACTATTATGATGATGCTATTAACAGCTTAAACAGCAATATTAGGAAAGACAATATTTTATCATTGTTTCAAAGGTCAAGGCAGTCCTCCCACAGCATCCAAATTCCCCATTGACTTTGTCAGGTTCATCTGCAGAGGTGGGGAGGGGCTGCTCCAATGGGTTGACTCTCATTACCCTGTCTTGTTCATTTATACTTGTGGCCATGTCATATGCTGAATTAGTGAACCCCTTGAGGTATCTTTCTATCCCCTACTTAATATAGGATCTGGTACCTAGTAGGTGTCTAATAAGTGTGTGGCAACTGACTGCCTGATTTATGGGTCCACAGAAGGAGAAAGAGGAGAAAATAAACCTCATATCTTAATCGATAATGGAAAAAAATCTTGTCAACTGGACTCGGTCAAGAGCATCCCATAGTGCTCCTGGTGAAGCTGGGCACCTCCTTCTGATGGCAAAGGCACTTTTCCAGGGCAAACCTCTTTAATAGTTATGAGGATAATCATAATTCCCTTTTCTGTAGTGCTTTGTGGTCACAGAGGGCTTTTTCGGTGCTAAGTAAGCTCCTTTGATCCTCTTAAAAGCCTTGTGACAAACTTTATCCATGTGGGGTATGTGTGATGCTTAGGGAGGATTGGCAGCTCTGGGGGAAAGTCTGCTGAGTCTTTGCTCATCCACTGGCCCTCAATTTTCACACGTGGCCCCAGGAAACCAGAGCATGCTCAGTGACCATATCCCAGTAAAGCTATCTTGGCAGAAGAGCTAAACCAAAGGACTATTAAACCGTGTATACCCTTTGACTCAGCAGTGTTTCTACTGGGCTTATATCCCAAAGATATAAAGGAGGGAAAGGGACCTGTATGTGCCAAAATGTTTGTGGCAGCCCTTTTTGTAGTGGCAATTGAAGAGTGGCTGAATAAATTATGGTATATGAATGCTATGAAATATTATTATTCTGTAAGAAACAACCAGCAGGATGATTTCAGAGAGGCCTGGAGAGACTGACAGGAACTGATGCTGAGTGAAATGAGCAGAATTAGAGGAATATTATACATGGCAATAATAAGACTATATGATGATCAATTCTGATTGACCTGGCTCTTTTCAAAAGTGAGGTAATTCAGGCCAATTCCAATGATCTTGTGATGAAGAAAGCCATCGGCACCCAGAGAGAGGACTATGGGGATTGAGTGTGGACCACAATATGGCCTTTTCACTCTTTTTGTTGTGGTTTGCTTGCGTTTCTCATTATTTTTTTCCTTTTTGATCTGATTTTTCTTGTGCAACTCGATAACTCCATAGATAACTGTATAAATATGTTTACATGTATTGGATTTAATATACATTTTTACCATGTTTAACATATATTGGATTACTTGCTGTTTAGGGCAGGGAGTGGGGAAAAGAGAAGGAAAATTGGAACACAAGGTTTTACAAGGGTTAATATTGGAAAATCATCCAATGAATATGTTTTGAAAATAAAACACTTTAATATAAATTAACTTTAAAAAATCCTCTATTTCTCCATGAAATTATTCTGATTGATTTTATGGGAGGATTTGAAGGCAAGACCATAGGTAACTAGTTAAATTCTTAGGTGAAAAGAATCATGTTTTGGCAGACTTGCCAGGTAATTCTGCCACCTGCGGGTCGCTCTGCACTGGAAGGGAATGGTGAATGCAGCAATCCTTAGACGCCCGGTCTGCTGGCAAGCTCTTTTAGTTTTTAGGACATTTTTTTTCACCCCAAGTCCAAACATTTCTCATGTTTTTATGTTATGTTTGGGTTTAGCTTTTGGTTTTGCAATTTCCACCCAATGATCCCAGTTTGGTACTCAGGGTCAAGTAGAACAAATTGAATTTGTCTGCAGTATGATAGACCAACAAATCCTGGAAGCCAGACAATCCCCTGACTTTGACACTGCCTAATTATTTAATCTGAAGCAATTTGTTTCACTTTTCTCAGTCTCAGTTTCCATACTGGAAAAAATGAGATTATATAGCACAATGAAAGGAAGACTGAATTTGTGTTTTTATGTCAGTCTTTCCATATTCTACAAAAGGGATGTCAGGAATGATCTCAGCCTCTCTCCCCCAAATGGAAATATGCCTCGATATTATTCTGAGCACAAGAGAAGTATGAAGAACCTGTAGCCATCCTGGGAAGATGAGGCATGCAAAAATAAAGCTCTTCAACATAAAATTGCACTATAAAAAAATCAAAAGCAAATAGACCAACTTGAAGACATTTTGTAGATACCTGCTCACATTCTTTTTTTTTTTTTTTTTTTCCCTGAGGCTGTGGTTAAGTGACTTGCCCAGGGTCACACAGCTAGGAAGTGTTAAGTGTCTGAGACCAGACTTGAACTCGGGTCCTCTTGAATTCAGGGCTGGTGCTCTATCCACTGTGCCACCTAGCTGCCCCCATTTTGTAGATATGTAAAATTTGTCTATCTATCCAATCTGTCTATATGTCTGTCTATCCACTACCTAGCTAGTTTCTTCTGTCAATCTATTATCTGTCAACTATTCAACTGATCAACAAGTATTTATTGAACACCTACTATGTGACAGCAATTGATACAAAGATGAAATTAGCATAATCCCTACCCATAAAAAGCTTGTTTTCTAGCCTGATTTCAGAAAAGCTTGGAAAGACTTAACATCAACTGATGTTGAGTGAAGTGAGCAGAACCAGGAGAGTGTTATCCATAGTAACAGCAAGATTATATGATGGTCAACTCTGGTAGACAGCTTTTCTCAGCAATATGGTAATCCAAAACAATTCTAGTAGACTTGGGATGGGAAATGCCATCCTCATCCAGAGAGAACTGAATGTGGATTAAAACATAATGTTTGTAACTTTTTTTATTTGTTGCCTTGCTTTTTATTTCTCATGTTCTCCCCCTTTTTGGTCTGATTATTCTTACACAATACGACCAATATGGAAATATGTTTAAAAGGATTACACATGTTACTTATATCAGATTGCTTGCTGTCTTGGAGAGGGAAGAGGGAGAAAATTTTGGAACACAAAATCTTACAAAAATGAATATTGAAAACTATCTTTATGTGTACTTGGAAAAATAAAATACTATCAGAAAAAAAACTGCATTTTTTTTGGCAAAAACAACACATATACATAATAAGTATTTGGAAGATTTGTGCTTGTACAGGTTATACAAATATATAATATATTTGTCTTGTTGATAATTAGAAGGTGCACTGTATGGACCTGAGTTCTATTCTGCCTCAGATGCTTACTAGCTACGTGGCCCTGTTCAAGTCATTTGATATCTCTTTTCTCATCTGAAAAATGGGGAGAAAAACAGCATCTATTTCACAGATTTGTCGGGAGGATTAAAGGAGATAACATTGACAAATTGCTTTACATTAAGATGTTTTGCTATAAAAAATACTAGCTATTATAATGACGGTTATAATATGTGTGTATACAGAGAGAGGTTGCATATGTATATACACATATAAGATTTGTCTATGTATACAACAGACAAAAGAAAGTTTTAGTTAAGGCACTAGTAACTGGTAGAAGAGCTAAAAGAAACTTTCTTCAAAAGATGGTGATTGAACTGAGATGAAGGAAATAAGAAATGTAAAAAGGTGAAAGGGATGGGGCTAAGAATTCTGGGCATGGGGAAGTCAAAGTAGTGAAGATGTAACATGGGTTGTTATAGCGTGCTGTTGTCTCCAGAAGCTGCCGATCGCTCTCTGGGAAGAGATCTGCTGTGTCAACTCAAATGTAATAAAAATAATGAAGTTGATCACTTTACCTGCATCCTGCAGTATGTGGAAGGGAATGATGCAGAGGAAGACTGGAAAGATAGGGCAGGTACCTGCATGTGCCAAAATGTTTGTGTCAGCCCTTTTTGTGGTGGCTAGAAACTGGAAAATGAATGGATGTCCATCAATTGGAGAATGGTTGGGTAAATTATGTATATGAATGTTACGGAATATTATTGTTCTGTAAGAAATGACCAGCAGGAGGAATACAGAGAGGCCTGGAGAGACTTAAATCAACTGATGCTGAGTGAAATGAGCAGAACCAGGAGATCATTGTATACTTCAACAACAATACTTACTATATGCAGATGGATTCTGATGGAAGTGGAAATCTTCAACATAGAGAAGATCTAATTCAGTTCCAATTGATTAATGATGGACAGAATCAGCTACACCCAGAGAAGGAACACTGGGAAATGAGTGTAAACTGTTAGCATTTTTGTCTTTCTTTCCAGGTTATTTTTACCTTCTGAATCCAATTCTTCCTGTGCAATAAGAGATTCGTTTCTGCACACATATATTTTATCTAGGATATACTAGAACATATTTAATGCGTATAAGACTGCCTTCTATCTAAGGGAGGGAGTGGAAGGAGGAAAGGGAAAAGTCAGAATAGAAGTGAGTGCAAGCGATAATGTAAAACAATTACCCATAATGTAAAACAATTACTGTTAATAAAAAGTTATTTAAAAAAAGAAAAGAGAAGGACAAATGAAACAAAAAAGAAACCAAAAAAAACCCACTATGCAGCAGGAAAATAGGGGAGGGGAGGGTTGAAGAGCTAAAACTGCCAAAGAAAGATGTTGACTTTGATCACATCCGTCAATCTATCAATTATCTTTTGTTATTTTTGGTGTTTGGTCATTTCATTCATGTCAAATTCTTTGTGATCCCATTTGGGGTTTTCTTGGCAAAGAGACTGGAAAGGTTTGCTATTTCCTTCTGCAGCTCATTTTATGGATGAGGAAACTCAAATAAACAAGGTTAAAAGACTTGTCTAGCATCACACAACTGAAAAGTATCCGAGGCCAGCTTTGAACCCAGGAAGATCACTTCCTGATTCCAAAACCAATGCTCCATCCACTCTGTTCTTTTTGTTATTTAAATATTGCGTAAGTAGTCAAGTATTAAAGTCATTTTTTTTTTAGATAAAGGAAATGGAAATAGCAGTTAGAGACAGAAAAAGAAAGAGAAGTAGAGATAGATAATAAAGATAAAAAAGAAATAGAAAGATGATAGATATATAGATAATCAAATTTAAATAATAAAACCTTGTTTTCCCACCACCCAGCACAGTGTCTATCACATGAAATGCACTAAAAAATCATTTTGGCATTGATTGATTTGGTGACTGTCATTGCTCAGACCACCATAGTCCCTAGATTCCCTATCGCCTTGGATTGTCCCACCTTTTAGTGGGACAAGCAAAGAAACCAAGTAAAGCTCAGTTCAACTCATCTGGAGGAAGGCAGAAAGAAGTGACCCAAATATAGAAACTGAATAGAACATCAGTATCTAAATTACAATAAAACCATCTATACTGGACCCCTTAGAAGAGAGGGATATAGCCTAATTTGACCTAGAATGCTAATTTTCCTTGGAAGCTTTGAAGATGGATTCTAATGAAATTAATAGCTATTAATTTCCAATTATTCTTTTGTCTTCATCTCCTTCTAATAAAAGGGCACACCTCTGTGTTGGAATTATGGCTAGAGATTCTTGCCTGATGCAATTAAGAAGGGGATGAAACTAATTTATTTAAATGCCATTTCTCCCAGGGCTAGACCTAGGATAATCTTAGAAGCTTAGTCTATTAAAAAAGAAATTATTCTTTTCTTGTTTAAAAAAATTGCTAGAGGAGAAAGATTTAAGATACTAGGAATCATTTCAAGTTGTTGAAATTTCATAATTCTGAATATGGTATTATTTTTTCTGTAAAGTGGATTTGGAGCCCAGGTGGGGTCATTAGAGAATTAAATCTTCTGGCCTGAAAAAAAAAAGACAATTTTAAAAGAAGTCATTCCCAGTGAGAATTCTGTTTATTTTCCCTTATGTAGGATTCTGTCCAACATCAGTATAGTGGATAGAGTGCTGGACCTAAAGTCAGGAAGACCTGACTTCAAATCACATTTAAAATTCTTCCTAGTTGTGTGACCCTAACTAAGTCACTTACCTCTATTTGTTTCCCTTCCTCATTTGTAAAAAAAAAAAAAAATAAATAAATAGGAGAAGGAAATTGCTAACTAAATCATTATCTTTCCCAAGATAACCCAAAATTGAGTCATAAAGAGTTGGATATAAAATGACTGAAAAGCCTGAAAATGCAGATGGAAACTTGGCCTGTGTTAGAATGCTGGAGAATGGTAGTAGTTGATACAAAAGAGAAAAGGAAGGAAAAATGGAGCCTTTAAATAATAATAACAAATCTGACTTTTTTTTCTGAAGGAGAAGCTAAGAACACTGAGAAGGGAGCAGCTTCTTGACTCTGAGGAAAGATGATGAGAATCTGAAGGTTATGTCAAGGGAAGCATATTTCCAAAGGGGATTGAGGACAAAAAGAAAAGGCTGGCCGGTACATACTGTTTGTAAGCATATCAGTTTCCTGAGCCATGTATTCTAAATACATAGAAATCCCCAGTTGAATTCTGTACTTCCCCAATCACTAGCTGCCTATAATCAGACATCTTCATCTGGAGAGAGAGAGAGAGAGAGAGAGAGAGAGAGAGAGAGAGAGAGAGAGAGAGAGAGAGAGAGAGAGAGAGAGAGAGAGAGAGAGAGAGAGAGAGAGAGAGAGAGAGAGAGAGAGAGAGAGAGAGAGAGAGAAGAGAGAGGAGAGAGAGAGAGAGAGAGAGGAGAGAGAGAGAGAGAGAGAGAGAGAGAAGAGAGAGAAGAGAGAGAAGAGAGAGAAGAGAGAGAAGAGAGAGAGAGAAGAGAGAGAGAGAGAAGAGGAGAGAGAGAGAGAGAGATGAGGAGAGAGAGAGAGAGAGAGAGAGGGAGGAGAGAGAGAGAGAGAGAGAGGGAGGGAGAGAGAGACAAAGACAGAGAGAGAGACAAGAGAGAGACTGAGAGAGAGAGAGAGAGAGAGAGAGAGAGAGAGAGAAAGAGAAATAAATATATAGATATATGTGTATATATGTATGTATATATGCATCTATATATACACATATAGATATAGATATAGACATATCTATATATATGTATTAAACTCAAAACTTAACTCATTATTTTCACCTTAAACCTACTTTTTCTCTTTTTCTCAAACTTTTTCTCTGCCTAAAGCACCATCATTCTTCTTGGGATTTAAGTTTTACCCATACAAGCTAGCTCCTATTTTTCTCTGTCACCCTCCCTGCCACGAACAACCAGCTGTCCAGTTTTATTGATTCTGCCTCATAGTTGTATCATATCTGTGCCCTTCAGGTTACTCTCATGGACTCCACCTGAGTTCTGACTCCAGTGGATTCTCTTTGTCTTACCACTATAACATTACAGTTTTCCTTCCTGTTTTCAGTTTCTCCAATCTATCCTTTACAAAGTTCCCTGATTTCCTGTTCAAAAAGCTTCACCTGCTCTTATTTGTCTCTAACATAAAATTAAAACTCTTGGATTGAGCATCTAAAGTCCTTTACAGTCTGAACCTAGCTTACTTTTCTAACCGTGTTCCCCTCCCTTCTATCTTCCCCACTTCACATATTTTGGGATCTAATCAAATTAGTCAACTGTCTGTTCCCACTACAAAATCTTCTATTCCCTGTTTCAGAGTCTTTGCAATGATTCAGCCCCATCCCTGGAACATGCTCCCTCCTCACTTCTGCCTCTTAGAAATCTTCGGTACACTCAAAACTCAACAAAAAATGCTACTTTCTTAGAGTCATTATTGAATTCCTCCCAGAGGTGTTAGTCCCTTCTCTCAAAATACCATTATATTTAATTTGTATCTCTTTCACTTTTCAAGATATAATTATTGGCTTTGTTTTCCATTAAAAGTCTCAGGTACAGAAAATTTAATGCTATTTTCTTCCCTCCCTGACTAAAAGCTTCACTGGGAGAATTCAATTTTATCTCCATTCTCAAGCTGGCATTCACATTACCAGGAGTTTAAGGCATCAGTGTTACATTTTCTCTGCAAATGATTTGCCAGGATCAGGGTCGAAAAGTAATTGGAGATGAAGAGCAAGGGCACAAGGGCATCAATAGGTGATCATCTCCCCTGGATTTGAGACAGAGTTTTAATGTCCCAGCTCCTATCCAAAACATAGTGTTAATCTCACTTCCTAGGTCTCTGCAACCATCTCTGAAACACCTTTTCTCCTGCTTAATAGGTGTTTCCACACATGAAATGCAGGATTTGTATCATATTGACACGATGCTATGGGACCGGACACCACTGCTTTCTGCTTCCTTTACATGCTGAAAAAGAGATTTCTACATAAAAGCTTTGGATAATGTTGTTTATTGTCACAATAATTCCCATTTCTATGGTACTTTACAATTTATAAATAGTTCCATTTAAAATCTTCCTGTGGGGAAATAGTGCAACTATTATTATTTCCATTATAATGGCAGAAATTGAGGCTTAAGAAGGTTCAAAAGCTTAACCAGTCACAAAGCAAGATGTAGGTAGTCAGAAATCAAACCCCAGGCTCCAGAGTCCAAGACCAGGGCTCTCTTCTGTACAGCAAAATGGGTCTATTTACTTCATTCTATAAAAGAGAGCAATCTTGATAAAAGATGTTTTTGTCAAGAAGTGTGAACTACAGCTATTCCCAATGCTAAGGATGCTGAACACTCCTGTATTAAAAAATACATTCATCCAACTACTCCAAGAAATTTCTAATGGATTTTTAAGCTGGATACTGACATTTGAGCTGCTTAAATAATCATGAAGAAACTTGAGGATTCTTGTCTTCCAATAGTTGAAAACTAATAGATTCATTGACTGTTACAAATGAAAGAATATTTTTAAAAAACTATAAAATAGATAATGCCAATCCCAGAAGGAATCTTCAAATATAGAATGTCAAGTTTATAAAGTGCTTAAAAATATAGAGCAGGGAATGAGAAGCATGAAAAGGATGTTAGACTAAAATAGAGAAGGTCATAAGTGAGAGGGACCTTAGAATATAAAGTTTGGAGATGGGAGATACCTCAGAACTGAGAATAAAAAAGTATTTGAGCCAGGAGGGACCTTAAGTCATAAATGAATGAATGATGCATTTCTTAAGTGCTTATTATGTGTAAAGTTATGTACTAAGAGCTAAGGAAAGCCAAGCCAACACACAAGTGGCAACAGTTGAGCAGAAAAAAGTGGGCAGCTTTCAGAAATTTTGCATACACACCACATTTATTCATCTGGGCCAGCACATTCACAAATATCAAGATTGGTTTGATGAAAATGAAAGGAAATTCAGAAGCAGATAAATGAAAAACGAGAACTCTATGGGGTATCTAGTAGGATAGTTCAAACAACTCAAAAAAGAAAGCTTTCAATTTCATTAAAGGTAATGTGCAAGGAAAGCTTAGAAGGGTGCAAGATTCTTTATTCAGTAAGAATTCACATGAAATTCAATTTTACAATATTAGTAATAATCCAAAGCATTTTTATGATACTCTAAAGGTTCTTTATAAGCCAAAGACATATGGTGCCTCTCAACCATTCAGTACTGATGGAGTCACATTGATTAGTGATAAGTGATGATCTTGGAAAGTTGGGCTGAATGCTTCCAACAGATTATCATCAAAAAATGCTGAAGCCAGTGAGTCTGTCTCACATTGAAGTCATTCTATCCCTAGTCAAACTTTCTACTGAAGAGGGAGTTATTAATATCATTGTGCTCTTCTCATGTGGCAAAGTTTCTGTACTATTCCAGCTGAGATTTAGAAGGTAGGGGCCCACTACTTTTACAAAAGCTAACAGAAATTTTCTGGGTCATATAGCAAAAGGCACTTATTGCCCAGGAGTTCAAGGATACCTCCATAGTCCATCTCTATAAAAGGAAAGTGAAATAGATTGTCCTGTGATAACCAGAGGGGGACCTCTTTCTTGGTCATTGCTGCCAAGCTTCTTCCAGAATCCTTGTTAACAGCCTGATTCCTCACCTGAAATATGGTGATCTTCCCAAGAACAATATGGCTTCAGAAAGAGATAAAGAATGATTAATAAGGTGTTTGCTGCCTGAAAGCTCCAAGAAAAATATGTCAGGAATAGATTATTAGGTCTGTATACAGTGTTTATCAATTTGACCAGAATCTTTCATATTGTCAGTCATAAGGGCTTGTGGAAAATCGTGAGAAAAATGTGGTTGCCTAGAGAAGTTCAACAGTATTGTATGTCTGGTTTATTATGGCATGTTTACACTAGTTCTGGATAAAAGTGATTCCCTTGTACTTTCCTAGGCGCCAATGAAGTGAAAGAGGGCTGAGCTCTGCTCTAATGCTTTTTGGCATGGTATTTACAGCAAAGCTATCAGACACCTTCAATAAGAATAAAAACAATATCAAAACCAAATACTGATGGCAAATTATTGAATTTGAAAGCTATAAGCCAAGACTAAAATAAAGGGAGAGTTGATGTATGACTTTTTATAAGCATATTATTGTGCAATCAGTGCATGTTCTGAGTTTGAGATGTAACAAAGTGTGAATTGACTCTCTCTACTTGGGCTAATTTTGGCCTGACAATGAGCATCAAGAAAACACAGGTACTCCATTAATCAGCACCACACCGTCCATACCTAGACCCATCGTTAAATCAAATAGAGAAATTTACAATTCTGTGGATCTTAATTTACCTTGACAGTATTCATTCCAGAAGTGTCCACATAGATGATAAAGTTGGCATACATTGTCAAATCTAATTCAGTGCTTGGGATGCTCTAAATTCATGAGAATTCATGAGAAAGAAGAAATATTAGACTATCTACCAAAGTGACGGATCTAAAGAGTCTTGGCTGACCTTGTTGTTGTCTGTGAAACTTGGAAAACATACCAGCTCAATGCTAGGAAGGAAAATTAAAATATTTATTTGAATTGCCTTAGGGAGATTCTAAAGATCACCTGGCAAAGTAAAATACTGGAAATTGAGGTCCATTCTCATGCTGAACTGCCAAGTATTCAAACTGCACTGCCAAGAAGGCAGTAGATGGACTGGTCACATTGTTCAAAGGCCAAATATAGGTTTGTCTAAAAGACTATTTTATATGGAACTAACACAAGGCAAGTGCTCACATGGTGGTCAGAAGAAGTGATTCAAGGACACTCACAAGGTCTCTTTGAAGAACTTTAGAATAGATTGGGAGCTATGAAAGGCACTGGCACAAGATCCCCCGCATGACATGCCTGCATGAAAGAAGTAGCTTTTCTCCATGAGAAAAGCAAAATTGCAGTAGTTGAAAGGAAATACAAAATAAGCACATTTAGAGACATGTCTACTCTAAATTTTTATGTGGATTATTTGTGCTCTACCTTTGGTAGGGCTTTCCAAGCTCTTATTGGTTTGATCAATTACAATTGGACTCATGATACTTTGATACCAGTATAATGGTGTTATTTTAGTCCTTTGAGAATTAATGACAAATTGTATGGAAAGAGAAAGACAAAGAGAAAGAGAAGAGAGAGAGAGAGAGAGAGAGAGAGAGAGAGAGAGAGAGAGAGAGAGAGAGAGAGAGAGATGGATAAATAAATGGATAAATGGATGTTGGGAAAGAAAGGGAGAGAGAAAGAAAGAGGTTGATGGATGTTCAGATAGATAGTAGACAGACAGACACATATGCCCATATGTGAAAAATAATCCTTGCTTTAGAAGCTCACATTCTAATGCAGAAGATCCCAGCTGCAAGTAAGTTGGAAAATTCTCCTGGTCCTTGGGGTGAAGTTTTAAGGCAGATGTTAATGGTTCTCCTTTAATATCATCGCTACTCATAAAATCAGATCCGTTTCTGATGTTGCACCATTATCAATGGCAAGAATTTTAGTCACTGACCAGGAAATGTAAGAACTGGAAAATTCAAAAGATAGAATATCCTAACTAGGAAGAATCTTAGAACATCAAATATGCAAAGTAAATTGTTCGTTCTTGAAAAGAGGGAAAAGAAATATGAAATTGGGAGGAGCCTTATAACAGAACACAGAATGTTAGAGTCTGGAGAGGAAAGCTAACCTGAAATGTCAAAGATGAGAAGGTCTTAGAACATAAAACACATTAAATTAGAGGTCAAAGGGATTGGGTATCATCAAGCCCAACACAATTAATTTACTGAAGAGAAATCTGAGGTCCCGAGAAAGGAAGCAACACCTCTGAATTCAATTAAAGCCATTCACCAAGAAAATAGTACGCTCCATACCTAATGCTCAGTTTTCTTTTCTTTTTCTATCTTCTGCATGAAGACTTTACTCATCTTCCTAATTACTAGTACTCTCCTTTAGAAACCACCTTATGTTTAGCTACTTCATACTTATTTGTATTATTCTATTTGACTTTTTGCTGTCCATATTCTTATATGCTCTTGGTATGTTTCCCATTAGAATTTAAGCTCCTTTTGAACATGGATTGCTTCCTTCTTTGTACTTCTGTCCTCAGAATATGGCACAGTGTCTGGGCACACAATAGGAACTTAATAAATACATATACGATGACTGATTGTTGCTTGTTTCATCATCTGTTTTTCTTTTTGTGTCAGAATACAGAGAGTTTAGTTAGAGACGATAGAGTTCCTTAGTTGTTAATGATAACATTATTTTAAATGCCCCCCCTTCCAAATCAGTCCACTTCCTAAGAACCAAGTTCATTGCCACTTTTAACAGAAATATATCCTGCCAACTCTGAGTTCATTTCCTTGTCCACTTCATCATGGACTATAAAGAAATGATGCAGCATTTTTTCCTGGAAACCTAACCTAGGATTGAAGCCAGTAATTACACTGTGTGAAGGTATAATAAAATGATTCAAGTCAAACAGCTTCAGCTCCTTCTGCGGTTTGGCAGAGATACAAAGGCATAACTAAGATGGGGTGACAAAGATTTGGCAATGGGTGCCATATTTGGAAAACATTGATAGGGTGTCAGTCCTTCAGTAGAATAGAAACAAATGAGTTTGGTAAGTAGTTAGGAAGAAAAAATTGTCAAAATTTTGATTTTGTTTAACATTAAATTCCCAAACACTGTAATTCCTCTCCTGAACCCCTGGATCAGCCCACAATTGAGAATATACTTGGTATTCCTTCCCTGATTCCTTTTCTTCCTAATGTATTTATCGAAGGGGAATAAATAATAGAAATAGAATTTTTATAATAAAATATTATAATAAATAATAATATAATTATTTGTAATTGTAACAAATAATAAATAATAAAATAATGATACATAATAAATAAAAATAAAATATAATAAAATTAATAATAATGTTAATTTGAGAAAAAATTTCCCTTGGTTTTACATAGGAGTTATGATCTTGTTTATTCCTTCAGGGTCATTTTTATCTTACTAAAATGGCTGAGGTAAACTCTTCAATGGTAGCCCAATTCTGCATTATTGGTGGGAAATAGGAGGCTTGGAAAGATCTCTGTGACCTTGAGCATTTCTGTTGGGAACCATCAGAATCTTCTAAGGCATCCCTGTCCTTGCCCGGTGCAAGAACCAAAAACAACCAGTAAGAGATGAGGTTTTACAAAGTCCTCCCGGGTAAAGGGCTTAGAACATGGGTGCAGAATCTCACTTTGACTTAGCTTTGCTGCAGATAAATGAATGAATGAATGGGTGAGTGGGTGAGTAGATGGATAGGTGGATAAATTAATGGAAGGAAGGATGGATAAATCATTTATTAAGCACTAATTATGTGTAAAACACTTTGCTAACTTATGAGGATATGAATAGAAAAATCAGACAATTTCTGCTCTCAGGGAGCTCACATTCTGATGAAAATAGCACATAAAGAAAATATCAGCTTCAAGTAAGATGGAAAGTTCCCATGACTCTCCGGTACAGAAGCAAAGATGATATAAATGTGATTTACACTGGCAACAGTTTCTGATACTGAACCAATTGATGGCGCCAAGAGCTTTGGTAACAAGAACATTACCTTCTGAGTCTTCAGAAGCTGTGGATCTAACACCTGTAGCAACCACTGCCCCACTGCAGCTGGGGGAGTTGGTTTCCCAGATGGCTCAGTTAAATGCAGAACTTTTGTTCGGAGGGATAATGTTGTACCCAGACACTTAGGACTTAGCTCTCTCTCAGGGTCTGTTGAGCAGCAGTTGGTGCAGTTAGTGGCAAAAAGCCAGATCCCTTCTCCACAGTGATTTCTCCTCTTAATGTTGGCTTTAGGGCCCAGGGCAGCAGCAGGACTGATCATATCACAGCCATTCCCAAGGTTCTTGAGTTCAAGACTCTAAGATATCTCCTCTGGTGTCTGAGGGGAATTTGTCTTAGTTTAACTCACCTGGAACAATGCTGTCTCGTGGGTCCCTCAGTATTTCTGCCTCACTGGAACTAATTTGATTGCCTTAAAGTTGGCAGTTGGCTTGTTTTTTAAAAAGAGGGAAAGAAATATTAAAACTGGGAGAAGCCTTATAACAGAACACAGAATGTTAGAATCTTGAAATGTCAAAGATGAGAAGGTCTTCGAACATAAAACTGGCTGGCTCTTCTTATGGGAATCATTTCCCTTGGATGATGGCTGCAAGGGTTGGGCCAGCAGTTGGATTGTTGGTCACTGCTTGAGATTGGGGATCCAGATCTAACCCTACAGGGTTTCAGCAGAGACCAAAAATCAATAGGATTGAGGTATATGATACATAAATGAGGCAGTGGGGAAAAGAGCTTATTACTACTACTGAAGGGTGAAAGGGACTTGAGTCCTTGATTGTGACCTTTATCAATAAGCAAAGCATTCCAATATCTCTCTTCCTGCACCGTCAACTTGTAACACATCAATCCCTTGCTGGATCACCTCTTCTGAGTGTCTGAGACTTGGTTTCCTCCACTGTAAAACAGGAATAACCATCTCCCTCATAGGTTGTTGTAATGACACATGATGACGTACTAAAATTGAGGTAAGGAAAGGCCATGTGATTTCCTCAGCACCCTAATAGATAGAAAGAGACTGATAAAACTTAATTTGAAACCAGGATCTGCCTGTCCCTAAGTCCAGTGGCCTGTCTACACTGCCACACAATTTATCTGAATCCCCTTTAAACTATGATGCTGACAATTTGACACATAATTCTCATCTAGGGAGACAGACTGATGGAAATGCCTGGTCTTCTCACTAGGGAACACATTTTTTTTCCTCCCTCCTACTCACTTCTACCAATAAATTATCTTTCTATAATAAATATTTATAACATTTCAAATTACCTCCTGGATTCAGATGATCATTTCTTTCTCCCTTCAATCCGTGTCCCATTTCATCTTTAGGGACTTAATTGGTTTTTGTGATACCAGATTGATGAAAAGTTCCATACAGAATATTTTTAGACTTTCAATCACACCTATTTAAAAGTTGTGACACATTGTCTATTACCCCTCCATTGTGATAGCAAACATTTTTGGATTCAGAAGAAACCTGGGTTTGAATCCTGTTTCCGATACAAGAATCACCATTTGACCTTAGGAAAATCTCTTCTTCTCTCCAGACTTTAGTTTATTTATCTGTAGAATGGTGAGAAGAATGTTTTTAATACCTACCTCACAGGACTGTTGTATGATAAAATTAGATCAAACAATTGTAACTTTTAAAATTTTCCCATGTTCTCTCTTTGTGTCTCTCTGTCTCTCCTTCTCTCTGTCCTAATCTCTATCTCTCTCGCCCACTCTGTCTCTCTCTCTGTCAGTTTGTTTCTCTTTCTCTCTCCATCCTTCCCTCTCTCCCTCTTTTTCTTCTTCCCCTCTTTCTCTCCCTTCCTCCCTCTCTCTCCTTTTCTTTTTCCATCTGTCTCTTTTTTCCCTCACCTTCTCTTTCTTCCTCTCCCTCTTCACATATATGCACACAAAATACATATAGACATATATATGTAAATTAAAATATCATGTAAAGATATTTAGTTAATTGCAGAACTTGAGAATTGCCTGGGACTTCCAAAGTCATGTCTAGCTCCTAATTGAAGAGTCCAAGTAGAAAGGGCCCAATACAATATAAAAAAAAAAAAGCTTTTATTCAGTGTTTCCTTTGTGTCAGACTATATGCTAAATGCAGCAGATACAAATAACAAAAAGAGATGCTTCTTACTAATGGAGAAATGGAGAAAGATAATACATACCAAGGATGGGGAGGCAGCAGGTACTCAGCACAGGGAGAGAGCAGTTGATGGGAAAGGAAGAGATAACTGAGAATTCTGAGCCTCATCTGAAGGGAGGCTTCTGTGGGGATATCATCCCCTACAGTGATGTGATATCTGAGCTTGCAATCCACTAAAACCCTCAGATCCTTTTCAGAATAACTGCTGTCTACAAATGCCTCCTACATCTTATACTTACGAAATTGATCTGTTTCCCCAAGAACAGGACTCTATATTTCTCCTTAATTAATATGAATGTCTTATATTTGGTCCAGGACTCTGAAGATCTTTTTAGATTCTGCCCTTTGCATCCCCTGGATGAGTTCTCCCTGCCAGCTTGGTAACATGAGTGCACATTTATCAAAGTCCTTGATATAAAAAAAAATCTTAAATGGCAGAAGACAAGGAACAAAGAGATCCTTAGGGTGCTTTGCTGAGGGCCACATTGACATTTAACCATTAATAAACTACTTTTTGAGTCCAGGGTGCCACTAATTCAAAATTGATCCGATTATATTATATAATCCATCTCTCTCCTCTTTACATATAAGAATTGTACAAGAAAATTTAGAGAAAACTGAAATCTTAATAAATACTTTTCACATCACTTTATCTATTAATATAATTATGATTCAAGGAAAGTTAATCTGATGCTTCTGTTTTAGATGAAGCCCTACTGGCTCCTAATAGTCATTTAAGTTTCTAAGAAACATTACATTTTTGCATGATGTTGTTGCATGGCTTATATGCATGGCTTATATATAGATATAGATATAGATATAGATACATATACATATATACATATACATATGTATAGATATAGATATAGATGTAGATATATACACATATACATATGTATAGACATACATATATATATATGTATATATATATATACATATATATAGATATAGATGTAGATATATACACATATACATATGTATAGATATACATATATCTCTATACATATGTATATGTGTATATATCTACATCTATGTCTATATATCTATATATCTATATATCTATATATCTATATACATATACATATATAGATGTATACATAATATACTTTTTTTTTTCCCCCTGAGACTGAGGTTAAGCGACTTGCCCAGGGTCACACAGCTAGGAAGTATAAAGTGTTTAAGATCAGATTTGAACTCGGGTCCTCCTGAATTCATGGCTGGTGCTCTATCCACTGCACCACCTAGCTGCCCAGCTTTTATATTTTGTAAGTGATCACTAGCCATCCTTTTAATTATCTGCTCTAGAACATTCTGAGTAATAGAAGTCAAGATCAGTGACCTAGAATCTTCAGTGTCTGTCTTCTTTCTTTCTTTCTTTTTTTAATTAACACTATCCATCACATGTGCATTGGATAGCATACAAATTAAGAGAAACAAAAGCATGGATTCTGATGATTGAGCCTAAATCCTTTCTATGTTTACTATCCTTTGTCATGGGAAAACCTTGAATTTCTGAATCCTAGTTCAGTTTACAGTTTACTGAAGATGTTTACTCAGACATTACTGTGGGAAACACTGCTCTTTTCCTTCCTTCTCTTCCTCCCTCCATTAATCCTGCTGACTTCCTGAACTGTCTGCCCTTCTTACGGTTCCTCTTCCTTTCGCACAACTTTTTTTTTAATTGTTCTTCCCCATTATTGATCTTTTCTCACTCATTTTTCCTCTTCTTTTCTCGTCCCCTTACTAGCTTATTTTCTCCTTTCTATTTTCTTTATTCTTTTTCCCCTCCTCTGATCCATCTTGCTCATTTTTTTTTACCATCCTCTGTGTCTTCATGGTAATTTGAATGTATGCAGAAGCATATTTTATTCATATGAATAAATTACACCCAGAAAGGTAGGCTTCAGGCTGTAAAAACCCCAACCAGAAACCAAATGCCATTTTATCCCTATTCCCAAAGGAAGCTTATGTTGTGAAAGTCAATGATTTACAAAATTAAAATGGACTTAAAATATCACAAAACATTTCTCATCTCTGCATCATGGAGATTCAGAGAAAATGAGTGAATAATTTGACCAAGGCACAGTTTTGTTTTGACATCTAAATTAATGATCCCAAGGAATCCACATTTTGTACAAAAAACATTCTGAGACTTCCAGTTAATCACTGGAAGTTATTCACTCCACTCTCCATCTGCTTCTTTGCCTGAATCTTGAGGCTGTTCTAGTAAGTGGAAGTCCATGATTGAGAGCAGGAAGGAGAACAAGGATGGAAATAAAATGGACTTCCTAAGGAGCCAGTGAATTGCCAATCATTCAAAGTCTTCAAGTGGGCACAAGATGATTCAGGGTTGATGTTGAAAGTACCCAAGTTCAAGTATAGGTTAAGACTATGAGCTTTCTAAGCTTTCTTCTCAATCTTATATTTTATTTTATCATTTAATTCAATGCTTTCAATTGTACCCCAGCTTATTTCCTGTGTAAAGCAATTTAAATTATTCTAGTTTCAGTTTCCTCATCTCTAAAATTATGTGGTTGAACTTAATGGACTCCCAGGTCTCTCCTACTTCCAAATGTATAAAATAACTATGGCAAAAAAGCTAGTTCAAGAGCAGAATGAACTGGTCTTTGAGCTAGGAAGATCAGGGTTCAAGTCATAACTTGAATACTTGAATACTAGTGCTGTGGCCCTGGGCAAGTCATTTAATTTCTCATTGCTTGAAGTACCTTCCCAGGTATCGAATTGGCAAAGTTCCATCAACATTGGAAGAGGGTGTTTCTTTGATGGGAGTTTTCTACATCAATGAAATTACAAGTGTGACTCACAAACCAAACCAAACCAAACCAAACCATTTCTTAAGCACTTATCATATGCATGAGAGTACCAAACTGAACGTCCAGGATACAAAGACTTAAAGACAATCATCCCTGCCCTTGGAGAACTTATATTCATCCAAAAGAGGGATAGACACAACACATGGACAATAGAGTAAGATCTCACTACAAGCATTCACATCCCTGGAGAAAGGAACATAAGCTGTGACTTCATTGATATGGGGAACTCCATTTTTCACCCAATGCTGTGCTTGGCTTTGTCTGCAGGGAATAATACTTCCTCTATTTCCAGGATAAACTGATCACCTGACATCTTATAATCAAGAAAAGTGCTTCAGGTTTTGATATGTTTTGTTGCTGTTCAGTCTTTGCAGCCACATTTGTCTCTATAAGTTCATTTAAGGTTTTCTTCACAAAGATACTAACATGTTTTGTTGTTTGTCATTTTACAGAGGAAGAAATTGAGCAAACAGGGTTAAGTGACTTGTTTAGGGTCATACAGAAAATAAATGTCTGAACCACATTTACAGTCAGGCATCCTGAAAGGAGCCAAGAGGCAATCTGGAAGGAGGCAATCTGGATTGGGTTAAGGATAAGACTTCCCAGGAGAATTCTAGGGAAGCTGGAGGAGATTCAGAGCCAGGATTCAGGAAGAAGGGAATTCCAGATTCTACCTTCCCTCTTGCTAGAGGCTCCAGAAGCCTCCCAAGAAACCTGCTTACAGAGGAAAAAGGATTTACAGAAAAGAAACCTCCTCCCAGAGAAAGATTAACAACTGAGAGACAACAGGACATTTACATTTTGGCGCCCAACTTGGGGCAAGGACTTTTGTTTATCCTGACTCTGGCTGATTCTGAGCCCTTCAGAGGGAGCTAGCCCAGACTTGACACCATAGAGTTACAATTACATGAAGATACCTATCATGTTTCCATCATCACCCTTGAATCTGTTCATTTGCAACCTAAATATTGCTAATGTTTCAGTGTTATTTACTGAGTAGTTTGGGAGATTTTCGCAAGTAGCTTTAGTTAGGTAGTTGGAATATTGTGAATCAATAGCTTTAGCTGACCCAAGAAAATAGGTTTAGAACTGGAAGGGGTTTAGAGATAATAGAGCCACTATGAAGAGTATTCTAAATCCCCCTTCCATTATTTACTTCACTATTTCCCAGAAGTTCAAGAACCCACATAGTACTCCAGGATATAGGAAGACTTGCCAGGATGCAACTCATTCTCCCTTACAGTCACTTTAGCTCAGCTGGCTAACAGCCAAAGGACTTTAGATACAATAAGGAGCAATATCTGCGTAGCTTCCTAAGAGATGGTGGGTCAGAAGGCCTTACCAGCTGTCCTATTTCTACTTTCTGAAGCCCCCTGGAAATGTCATCTGGCTGACTTAAACAACTTAGAAATCTCTGAGACTTGCTGTTGAACCATTACAAATTCCAGGCCTTTAGATTTTCCCTGTCTTTGAAATTTTTTAATATATGTTATCTCTCCTAAATAGAGTGTGGAATCCTTTAGAGCTAGCTTGATGGTGATGATAATGATAATGGTGACAAATCACTAAAATTTATATGGCACCTATTATGTGTCAGTCATTGTTCTAACTGCTTTGCTAATATTGTTTCATTTAATCCTCACAACCCTGAGAGATAGGTTCTATTATAATCTCATGTTAGAGATGAGGAAATTGAGGTAATGTGAGGTTAAGTGACTTGGCAATGGACACACAGCTTGGAATTATCTGAGACTATATCTGACCCACTCCAAAGTCAACACTGTGTTTAATATACCCCCTAGCTGTCTACATGAGGAAATTGTCCTTGAAAAGTTCAGCAACTTGAAAGAAGTCAGCTTGTAAAATACAAATTAGCACTGGAATGAAACTCTTCCAGTTCCAATATTTCTCCAACGACACAAACCGATACTTCAAATTAATATAGCAACTGAAAGTCTATGATTTGTTTTCTCTTCAACAATCATCTGATTTAAAGAATTCAATTTGCAGTTCCATAGAATCAAGGCTACTCTTCTAGGAAGTGTTCTGAATACAAAAATCACTCAATAAATGCTTTTAAATTATATTTAATGATGGTCATTTTTAAAATATTTGAAAAGATATCAAAAGGGATTTGATTTATCCTGCTTGTCCCTCAAGGGGAAAACCAAGTTAAAAAATGGAAGGAAATGGGAAAGTGGTTTAGGTTTGATATGTGGGGGAGAAAGTTGCCTAATCATAAGAGCTGTCCAAATGCTGACTAGGAAATTAGTTGCTTCCCCCTTAATCAGTGCTCCTCCTCTGGTACTTGTCTAAATTGTTCTTCTTTTAGTGGTTGGACTAGAGAGCGACTAAGAATAGCAGCCCAATTTTGATATATCTTGATTTTCAATCAGAATAACACAAAACCTAAGGAATAGAAATTTGAAAATGCTAGTATTTTCTACTTTAAAATTATGGTGTTGTCAACAGTGAGATGAGTTTGAAGCCAACAAGACCTAAATCCCATTTCTTCTTATGACACAAACAGGCTGTATGATGCTGAGACAATCATTTAAACTCTCGGGGATCTAGATACCATTTACAACTAAAATTGAAATGAAGCTAACAGCCTGAAGTGTTACAGGGAGTTTCCTTATCCAGAAATTCACCATACCAATTAAATGTGTGTTCTAGTCCCTATTCCTAGGCCTACATACATTATACATGCTTTTATGGGTATTTGTTATTTCCTCCAAAGTAATATATACTCCTTAAAAGCAAATATTCTTTGTTTTTTTTACTCCACATCCCTAGCATCTTAATTTAAAGTTTAGCTCCAAGTAAGCATTCAATGAATACTTGTTGAATGAATAAGAAGATAGCAAGTAAGCATTCAATGAATACTTGTTGAATGAATAAGAAGATAGTTTGAAGGGCCAGTAAGTGCCTGAAATCTTCTAAACAAAGCCATGGATTTCAGATCCTTTAATTCCAATGTTTACCAGCTTTGCAATTTTGGCATTCATTAATGAGTCACCATTCAGGCTTCCTGGGTTCAAATTTAGTGCTATAAAGTGTCACAGAATAGAAAAATTGATTCCACTGAAAACTAATCCTTATTATCTTTCTGTGGTACTCATCTGACATGGAATATAATATAAAGGTATCCTGAGCATTGGAGAAAGTTTAGTTGGAATTGGGAGCAAGTCTATAAAGTCATTTTCTATAGGTCACTCAAGACATTGGCAATCTATTTTGCAGAAAGATGGCTTTAGAATTTATCAGGCCATGTCATGATATTTAGCACCGATCCTTGAAATAGTTTAGCTTGATTTGAGTCAAAGCATAATAAAGACAGTAGAGAAAAGATGAATTAAGCCAATAAATATTGATTTTCATCTATGTTTTTATCAGTCAAGTGAGTTTTTTCCCCTATTACACAAGTTTCACATTTTGGATAATCTAGATCTTTGGAAGGACTGGGCTATACACAGTATTAACAGAAAGATTTCAATAGAAAGTGCTATGTTTCTATTCCAAAAATATGACTAAAATCAGAATTAAAGGATGATTTTTAAGTAAGCAAATATCAAGCTATCAAAACAAGAAAGTAGCCTAGATAGGATAAGCAACTTTCTTGCATGCTTTGTTGAAATTTTTGTAGACTATATTGTCAGTTTCCTTCATCTTCCAGATTAATAGTATTGTCTCAGATGGTAACAAGTTGAGTTTAACACAACTTTCTCTTGATGAAGTCATAGTAGGCACCTTTCATTTTGTCAAGAATCACTAATTGCAGCATGCTGTTGTCTCCAGAAGCTGCCGATCGATCGCTCTCTGGGAGGAGATCTGCTGTGTCAACTCAAATCTCTTGGACAGATTCTTCTTCCTGTAGAGAACTGTTGTCTCCAGACAGTTGCCATTAACTGTCATCCAGAGAAGTGACTTCTCTTCCTGCAGAGAGCCTGTCAAGCCTGGTCTAAAGCAGAGACTGACTTTTTTCCTCCCGAGATGCCCTCTTTATCCTCCCAGAGAATGGGCGTGGGATAATGCAAGGGCTTCTGGGAAGAACCACTTCAACCAATGAGCTTGCTGCTCCCAAGCACACAAGCTCTTCCCCAAGAATTCACAAGTCAAACTACCAGGAAAGGCCGGAACTAGAATATTGTCAAGTACCGACTTAGCACTTAGTAAAAACCCAATATCTCATTATCTCATTAGCACTTAGTGAGAACCTAACAACTAATCACCTTTTCTGTTGTATGTCCTAGAATTTTCCTAAAAGACACATTCTGTCTTGCAGGTTTGGAGTTTGTAAATTATTTTTTCCCCTTAAAAATAAAAATCTACCATTTTCCTTCTTCCCAGGCTTTCAGTACTTCTAATCTGTTCTCTATGAACTTTCTAATAGGATGGATAGTGGCTTAGTGATCAGAATTACTAGTGATTTCAGCCTTGCAGACTTGATTCTTTCGGTAAGGCAGGGTAGCAAGTATTTATTAAGCACTTGTATATGTCAGACGTTGTTCTAAGTGCCGGTGACACAAATACAAGTAGATCCCATTGGAATGGTAGCCCACAAAAGGAATGAGAGTTGGAAATTTGGAGAGAAAGTATCCGTAAAGTCTAGATGGTCAAAAATAATCAGGATTTGAATGAAGGTTCATCAAATGGATAGAAATTACTCAGTGCCTTGAAAGTGTTACATTACAGAAGGTAGGAAGAATAACAAGTTGAAAAATGGAAACAATAAATTTTCCTTTGGACTTGTTGGTCTTTGTCAACTACAAACTCAATATGAAACAGTTATGACACAGTGGGAAGGAGGAAAAGAAAGAGAAGGAGGAGAAGTAATTAGGCTTAGATTGATTTAAGACAGGTATAGGATCCATGGCTAGAAAGGTAAGATCCCTGATGCTCTCTGCCCTAGTGAGATGGTTAGAGCTCATCTGGAGCACTAGACAATACGTTTTAGGAAGCACGTTGAAAATCTTGGGGAAATCAAAATAAAGAAAAACAAGATTTTGCAGGTTCACAGAAGAAAATGTGTTTTTTATTTGAATATATATGAATTTTTAAAGACAATGACCAACTCAGTTCTCTTTTTCATTTTCAATATCTTTATTTCTTCAGATGTGTGGCTCAGAGCATATTGTTTAATCTCTATTTGCTTCAGTTTCCTCCCTTTGCTCAGTTTCCCAGCACCTACCTTCAAGGGTTGTTCTAAGGATCAAATGATATAATGGTAAATATTTAATTCAATACCTGACACATAGTAAGTGCTTTATTATTATTGCTCTCATGATCATAATTATCATCATCATCATCATCATCATCATCATCATCATCATCATTAGTTTCCTCCCACTTGAATTCTTTGAGCAATGCTGAATATCCACTGGTCAAATATATTGTAAAGAGGGTTGTTATTCAGGTACAAGTCAGATTCAATAGACCCTGAGATTTAATACTCCATGGTGATCTTTGCTTCCTCCCTTGGTTTAGGATAGAAAGATCTTGCCATCTCTTTAAAGAACTGTAGCTTGAAGATGAGAAGAATCAGCCAAATGGGTTTTCCAATATCAAGTATATGAAAGACTATCCTATTGACTGAATCTAGTTAGTCCCAGAAGAAAACAAATAAACAAAAAACCAGGAGTGATGAGTAGAAGCTACAACAAATCCAATTTAAGACTGATGTCAGGAAAACCTTGTTAACCATGAGAGAGATAAAGAGTGGTGTGGGCTGGCCTGGCATTTTGCATCACTCAGGTAGCCTCCACCTATCTATTTCTAAACAATTCTTTCCATTTCCTTAGCCTAGAAATTGTTGGCCTTGACTTCAGGCTACCATCTATTTTAATCTTTCACATTATGACTCAGACCATGCTCATCTCCCATTAGATTTGTACTCATACCTTGGGTTTATTAATTGTCTAGAATCATCAGCTCCCAATGGACTCATGCCCATGGAAGGAAGGATATAGCAGTGTGTGGGATGCAGCAATAGCAGTACATTAATAGTTGATTAGGAGGGCAATATTTTAGCAAATTCAGAGAGATCAAAAGGTAAAGAACCCAGGTTCAAGTCTCATTCTGCCAAAATATCTCCTGGACCCAGTCATTCTATTTCTCTGAGCCTCAGTTTCTGACTCTGCAAAACAGAAATAATTCTTGAATTATCCCAGGTGAGCTTGGGACAATCAAATAAGATTATGAGTTTGCAGTCTTAAAGCTCTATGGAAATGGATGTGATTATTATTCATCACCATCTGTGGACTGAATTGGCATTCTCATTTGAAAAGAATCACTGAGGAAAAAGGGAAAACAATCATAATTCTTCATAGGACATATCATCAAGAATGTCTTCGATGACTTGCAGATGCCTGGAGAAATTCATTTTATCCAAGAGAAAGAAATAAGGAAAACCTACAGAGAAAGAGTATTAATTCATATTGTGGTAGGCACACAACATATGAGTATATATACATACATATATGTATGTGTATGTATATATGTATATATATACATATATACATACACATACATATATACATATACATACACATACATATATACATATGTATATATACACATACATATATGTGTATATATACATATAGATATACATACACATACATGTATACATATACATATGTGTATATATACATATATGTGTGTATATATACATATCTATATCTATATATATTTATCAATATATCTATATATCTATATCTATATCCATATCCATATCCATATCCATATCCATATCCATATCCATATCAATATCTATATCTATATCTATATCTATATCTATATCCATATCCATATCCATATCCATATCTATATCCATATCTATATCTATATCTATATCCATATCCATATCTATATCCATATCTATATCTATATCTATATCTATATCTATATCTATATATAAAACACATGTGTGTATGTTTGTAGGGAATTGGGGCCCAGACTTGAAAATATTCTCTTTTGTTTAAGTCAAATAAACAAATGTGCCATTTTTCAAATTGTCCAGTATATACTCCCATAGATTCTCTTTGCATTCTGAAGTATGCCCTCAATTCTCTTCTTCTTCCCCGACGTTTTTGTGTAGCCATGGTCATGATTGAGAGTAAAATAGAAAAGCCAAACTCTTTTAAAAAAGATACAACTGAAGAAAATAAATCCTCATAAAATACTTTGAAATATCTTCCAAAAAAGAAACATATCTACTTAGAAAGCTTAAAACAAAAAAGTTACTCCATTAAAAAAAAAAAGATTCCTAATCATCCACTCATCCTCAAATACACATATCCACAGACTTATATACAGTTGCTAATGCTACATCCAGCTTAATTGAATTATTTGGCTTATATTACACTTCAATTCTCCTATTTTCCCTAAAGTAAATTGTCTTCCCAGATACTATCCTATGTAGCCTCAATTACCTATTCATCTGAGTTTGGTAAGTTTCACAGAAAACAATATTGAGGGGGTTGCTCATTTAATTTTATTAATATTAGTAATTCAATTTAATGAGAGGGGCCAGCTCATTAAAAAACCAGAAATTAGCTCTCATGAACACTGTCATTAAGCCATTTTCTACAGACAATCTGTGTTTTGTGCATGATGTCTCCATTGAAGGTAAGGGATTAATCAGATATTAGTGATATGAAACCAGAGTCGGTTGTTAATCTCTGCTTTGTGTTCAGAAATGAATAATGAATGTGAAATGATATCTCCAAAGCCAAAAGGAACCATCCTTGTGCTTTGTTATTATCTCTACTTCAAAAAAGATTGCACTTGTGTCCAGTGTTCTGATCCAGAGGTTAGAATATCTTGTACTTCTCATTAATCCCCCTGGCCCAGTTCGTTGAATTATTTAGAGCACAAAGGGAATTTAGAATCTAAGAGTTAAAGTAGATTATAGACAGAAAATGCTAAGAGCCTTAGAACATAACATTTTAGAACTTTCAGGGTCTTTAGACTATAGAAGTAAGGGCCAGATAACTCGGATTATTAGAGCTTCAAGAGGCCTTAGAAAATTCCATATTAGAGTTACAAGAAAGAGAGGATCTTAGAAGAGAGAATAGAAGATGTGAGAAGTGGGAGACATTTCACAACCCAAGTTGTCAGAGCAGTGAGAGGCTGTAGAACACAGAAGGTCAGAGCTGGGAGACATCCTAGAAAAAAGAACTGAAAATATGAAATCCTAGAGAATGTCAGCGCTAGAAGGGACCTTGAATCACAGATGCAAGAGCTCACAGGATCTTTAAATCATAAAATGATATTGCACGGAAGGACATAAGAAAGAAGAACATCAACATTGAGAACTGCATTTAGATTTAGAACAGAGAGTGATTGCATAGAATCAGACACTTTCCCCAGGACTAGAGGAGATCTAATATCCCAGAATTGTAGAATCTTCCACTATTTAGAGGTCAGCACAATATCATCCCAATTGTCAATGGTCTTAAAGCATTGCTAG